>NW_007579762.1:82834-88432 GCF_000690725.1 Stegastes partitus
AACTTCATACAAAAGTGGAAAAAAAACATGCTAATAGGCTGTAAGATCTCTTTCTTTGAGTGGTTCATCGTATTTAGTTAACGTTACTGCAACTCAAACATCACCAGCCAAACCAGAAGAGGGATGGTCGGTATGTTCTTTTTTTAAGCAGAAGCTTAAAGGACAAGTTGGTTAATAGAAATGATTGTTTTTGAAGATGTTTTAAAAGTTAAAATGGTAATAACTTCTGACTCTCTGTCTGGCTCAGATGGGTTACGTAAGAGAGTACATCTTGTGGGCAGCCCAGAAGTCACAGCTTCTCGCCCATCAGTTCATCTGGAACATGAAGACAAACATCTTCATGGATGAGGAGGGGCACCAGAAAGATCGTGAGTAGAAACTCTACATCAGAGTGACCCAGCTATGTTGTGCATGGCAGAACAACGAAACTGTATACTTTAAAAAATAAAAGATTTAAAATGTTTTCATTGTAAGAACAGACAAATAGACACAAAGCCAAACTTGTCTAAAAATAAACTTCATTAATGGGGAAATGAGGGGTACATGTATACGCAGAATGGAATATTTCTTAAATCAACCTGTAGTGTACCTAACTGCAATAGATCCTCTCCAGTCTCTCTGATTAATGTTACGTTTGTATTTGATAGTCATTTTGTTGTTGTGTAAGTTTGATTCACATACGTCACATTGGCTGATTTCTTCTTGTGTTTTTCCTTTTTGCGGTAGATTCCTGGCTCCTCTGTGTTAAATTAATGTGATATCATTCTCTGTTAATGTGTAATTAAGTTGTTGAGCTGATGGGAAAACCATTATTAGGTCTAATTAACTGAACTTAAGTCGATTGCTTGCTCATTAATGTGTGTGTGCACAGCTGACATTGGGGAGCTGTTGGAGCAGATGGTGGAGGAGATCACCGGTTCTCTGTCGGGTCCGGCCAAAGATTTCTACCAGAGAGAGTTTGACTTCTTCAACAAGATAACCAACGTGTCCGCCATCATCAAGTACATCCCGCAGCTTGCAATTACCAATCTGTCAGCTTCTGCCTTTTGCCCCAGCCGGAGGTAACAACAGTGTGTTTTTATTTTTTAGGCCGGTTCCTAAAGGAGAAGAAAGAAAAAGAGCCTGTCTTAAAGCTCTGTCAGATATTAAAGTGCAGCCAGGTAAACTGTTTGTCTGGATGGATGTTTAAAAACAGAAAACGAACTGAGATGCTGCGAAAAAAGTTTTTTTTTCTTATTTTACCCTCTGAACCGCAAACAGTGTCTGGGTGCTTATTGCTCCTGTTACATTTTTCCTCACTGTGGGCTCAATCTTCATTGCAATTTCAATTTCTGCACCTTTAAGGAAACAGCACAACCATGGCTACAAGGAGAGACAAAAAAAGAAAAAAAATTAGCGTTTTTACGAAAAAGTACAAATCCTACAATCAGTGATTATTAGAAAAGTTAAAAAATTCCTTTCAAACGTGCTGGGTGGTTTTGGCGTTCAGAGGTTGTCAAATTTTGACATCATACAACATTTAAAGAGACTGGTTTATATTTATCACGTCAGTTGAACATATAAAATGGAAAGTTAAAAAAAACATCAGCGTAGACTTTGCCTATGTGAACAAAAAGGACCTCAGTGTCCCTTTTTACACTCATATTTCTAACCTTCTTTAAAATGCTTAATGGTTAAAGTCCTCACTATATGTCAGAAGTGTATTCTAAATGTGATCAGTTTTGTTTAGGACAGAACTGTTTCTGTAAATTTTGGTTTGCATGTACTCCTTTAATGGTTGCTGAAGTAAAAATGTGACTGCTAACAGACATTTGTGGGGATTGATGGAACGGAAAATGCACATCTATTTAGACATGAATATAAACGTGTATACATCCTGTTCTTAAGCATAGAATGTAAATGGTTCAGGTGTCTCCGTCCCAGATTAGGGATAGCACAGCGCCAGAAGTTTGGTGGTCGATATCTGCACTATTAAAATTTCAGTGATTCTTGATACCAAGACTAATAAATCCATCAAATAAGTGTTAGCATCCAGCTCACATTATAAACTGTCACTGTTTTAGTCTTGAAAAGACGAACATCAGCTTTTGTGTGGAGCATTGCTACTAAAGATCCAGCTGTCATGCTTTTTTATCTAATATATGTAAGTGCTATCATGAAAAAAGTTTGTCAGTGAGTTCTCCGAGCCCAGCTTACTGTTTTCTGCTCCTCTTGGTGTTTCCTAGGCTGTTACCTTCCCAGTAATCCTGAAGCCATAGTGCTGGACATTGACTACAAGTCTGGGACTCCCATGCAGAGGTAAAGTCGTGGAGGGTTTTCGCTGATACATTGATCCTGTGTCGTCTGCGTTCTTCTCATGTGTTTTCTGTGTTCACAGTGCTGCCAAGGCGCCCTACCTGGCCAAGTTTAAGGTGAAGCGCTGTGGGGTGAGCGAGCTGGAGAGGGAGGGTCTCCGCTGCCCCTCAGACTCTCTGGAGGACGGAGAGGAGAATCCAGATGGATCACGCAGAGTCTGCTGGCAGGCGGCCATCTTTAAAGTGGGAGATGACTGCAGACAGGTGACCTGCTTTTCTTTCTCTCATTGATGCGACACATTTATGTTAGGGATGGCCTGAACTCCTTTGATAACCCTCCTGTGATCCTCGCTTTCCTCCAGGATATGCTCGCTCTCCAGATTATTGGGCTTTTTAAGAACATCTTCCAGCTGGTTGGTCTGGATCTGTTTGTCTTCCCCTACAGAGTGGTGGCCACTGCACCAGGGGTAACACTCTATGCCTTATTATTACCTCCAAATCCTGTATTCCCTAATCTATACCTCTTCACTCCTGTTGGTTAATCACACACATTACGGGTAAAAAATAAAAAGGTGCTACTAAAGTATAACTAAAGATTCATTAAGTCCTGGTAGACCCGAGACAATTGCACAGTTCCTGGGAGCCCTTGATAGGCTCTTGCTGTGTAGCAGCCCACTATATCTTAGCAGTTATACTGGTAAATGTATCTGAATGTATTAAAACAGCCACATTTTGATAACTGAACTGTAAAAATGTGATTTTGGTGTCATAATCTGATAGTTGATAATTTCTCTTTCTTTCTCTCAGTGCGGCGTGATCGAGTGCATCCCAGACTGCAAGTCCAGAGACCAGCTTGGCAGACAAACAGACTTTGGCATGTATGATTACTTCCGTAACCAGTATGGTGATGAATCCACCCTGGCCTTCCAGAAGGTATAAAGCTTTAAACCTTATCACTCCTGCTACAGATTTAAAGCGACTGTTCCCTTTTCTGAGTTTACTCTAATAATGGACTGAAAAGCTAGGACAGACTGTGTCATCTGACTTTGACCAGATCAACCTCATGAGAGGCATAAATGTCACATTTAATGGCATTTTTGTTTATTCCCTGTAAACCAGCCTATATTCCAAGGATGAAATAATAAGCTGTTTTATTTTACAGGCAACAGTTTTGTAGTTGACAAAAACAACATTTTAGCTATTAGTAACAACAGAACAAGTTAACAGTTATGGGTTACCTATGGATGCTAAAGCCAGTTTAAACAGAAAAATTCTGAAGCTCTTGTGAANAACTGACTGTAGTGTTAGAAAATCTTTCCATCCATTACCCATACCCCACTTAGTCCTGGAGAGGGGAGCCTATCCCAGCTGCTTTAGGGTAAGAGGCAGGTCTCCAGTCCATCACAGGGCCACACTTAGACCTGCAGGCACTTTAGAACCATGAATTAACCTCAGCATGTCTTTGGACTGTGGGAGGAAGCCGGAGCACCGAGAGAAAACCTATGCAGTAGTCACATGCAAACTCCACACAGAAAGACCCCAGTAGAGATTTGAACTGAGGGACCTTCAGCTGTGAGGCTGTGTATTAGAAAAGCAATACAGATGTGTCATCGACATACAGATGGGCATTTGAAGTTGTTGTAGGGGATGTAATATTGTTGATCTAAATTGTGTAATAAAGCTCAACTCTATTTATTTGATTAGTTTGTGTCTAATAATTTCTTTCCCTCTTTGACTAGTTCCTGGTCACGTGGCACACTATCGATGCTGACTCTCCTGAGCTGAGCCATATCTTGTGCTGGGCTCCGGCCGACCCGCCCACTGGTCTGTCTTACTTCAGCAGCATGTACCCTCCTCATCCTCTCACCGCTCAGTACGGGGTTAAAGTGCTGCGCTCCTTCCCTCCAGTAGGTCACACGTGTGGATTTTTGCTAACACACAGGAATTAGTTTGTTTGGTTTCCTCAGCAGTAGAGAGGATACAAGCAAAGCTAAGAATACTTTTTTTTCTCTCTCTCATCTTAGGATGCCATCTTGTTCTACATTCCTCAAATTGTACAGGCTCTCCGTTATGATAAGGTAAACATTAACAGTTCTTCCTTCCTCAACTTCATACAAAAGTGGAAAAAAAACATGCTAATAGGCTGTAAGATCTCTTTCTTTGAATGGTTCATCGTATTTAGTTAACGTTACTGCAACTCAAACATCACCAGCCAAACCAGAAGAGGGATGGTCGATATGTTCGTTTTTGAAGCAGAAGCTTAAAGGACAAGTTGGTTAATAGAAATGATTGTTTTTGAAGATGTTTTAAAAGTTAAAATGGTAATAACTTCTGACTCTCTGTCTGGCTCAGATGGGTTACGTAAGAGAGTACATCTTGTGGGCAGCCCAGAAGTCACAGCTTCTCGCCCATCAGTTCATCTGGAACATGAAGACAAACATCTTCATGGATGAGGAGGGACACCAGAAAGATCGTGAGTAGAAACTCTACATCAGAGTGACCCAGCTATGTTGTGCATGGCAGAACAACGAAACTGTATACTTTAAAAAATAAAAGATTTAAAATGTTTTCATTGTAAGAACAGACAAATAGACACAAAGCCAAACTTGTCTAAAAATAAACTTCATTAATGGGGAAATGAGGGGTACATGTATACGCAGAATGGAGTATTTGTTAAACCAACCTGTAGTGTACCTAACTGCAATAGATCCTCTCCAGTCTCTCTGATTAATGTTACGTTTGTATTTGATAGTCATTTTGTTGTTGTGTAAGTTTGATTCACATACGTCACATTGGCTGATTTCTTCTTGTGTTTTTCCTTTTTGCGGTAGATTCCTGGCTCCTCTGTGTTAAATTAATGTGATATCATTCTCTGTTAATGTGTAATTAAGTTGTTGAGCTGATGGGAAAACCATTATTAGGTCTAATTAACTGAAGTTAAGTCGATTGCTTGCTCATTAATGTGTGTGTGCACAGCTGACATTGGGGAGCTGTTGGAGCAGATGGTGGAGGAGATCACCGGTTCTCTGTCGGGTCCGGCCAAAGATTTCTACCAGAGAGAGTTTGACTTCTTCAACAAGATAACCAACGTGTCCGCCATCATCAAGTACATCCCGCAGCTTGCAATTACCAATCTGTCAGCTTCTGCCTTTTGCCCCAGCCGGAGGTAACAACAGTGTGTTTTTATTTTTTAGGCCGGTTCCTAAAGGAGAAGAAAGAAAAAGAGCCTGTCTTAAAGCTCTGTCAGATATTAAAGTGCAGCCAGGTAAACTGTTTGTCTGGATGGATGTTTAAAAACAGAAAA
>NW_007579762.1:91422-98903 GCF_000690725.1 Stegastes partitus
CCTTCCCTGAATTCAAGCTTTACACCAATCACATCACAGTGAGTGGCATTAAGCATAGTCTAAACCAATGAAATCACAGTTTGTTGGGATTAAACATTCAAATGTCGAACCCTGCCCTGTTCTGCAGGCTGCAACCAGGATAATTGGTGTTGGAGACAAGATTGCATGCTGAATTTCTCTTCATTACCAACATGTTACCATCTTCTTTCTGCAGGCTCGCTATAACTTCATCCGCAGTATGGCTGCCTACAGCCTCCTGCTGTTCCTGCTGCAGATCAAAGACAGACACAACGGCAACATCATGCTGGACAGCAAGGGCCACCTCATCCACATAGGTGTGACACCTCCACAGTTTATACTCTCATTCTGTCACGTT
The DNA here is from genome assembly GCF_000690725.1 of Stegastes partitus. Lineage (NCBI taxonomy): Eukaryota > Metazoa > Chordata > Actinopteri > Pomacentridae > Stegastes > Stegastes partitus. The sequence goes on from NW_007579762.1 coordinate 91,799, forward strand.
AAACTGCAATAGCTAAACCTATGCGACACTCGAGGACAGTTTCTCTACAAAGCAACAGTGACATCAACCCGTTTTTCTCCAGATTTCGGCTTCATGTTCGAGAGCTCTCCTGGCGGTAACCTGGGCTGGGAGCCAGACATCAAGCTGACAGACGAGATGGTGATGATCATGGGAGGCAAGATGGAGGCCACGCCTTTCAAATGGTTCATGGAGATGTGTGTCAGAGGATATCTGGCCGTACGGTAAGAGACTGTAAAGGCGTTTCCGTGCTGTTCTTAAGATTTCTGCCGATGACTTTTTATCCTCCACAGGATTCACAGGTGAAGAGAGGAGTGGGATGAAGTCGCAGATATTGTTGGTTTCTCATTTTTGCTTTTTCTCTGAACAAACAGACCCTACATGGATGCCGTGGTTTCTCTTGTGACTCTCATGCTTGACACTGGACTGCCCTGCTTCAGAGGACAAACCATAAAACTCCTCAAGTAGGTCTAACAGCAGCATAACTGAGTGTTTCAAATGTTTTAGCTAAGTATTGTGGTAAACATTGTCTAAAAATCCTACAAATTCCACTATACAATGAAAATTATTGACTTTGTACATGAGACAGAAGCATTGCCATGAGAAAAGAAACAGGAAATACAGTTTATTTCACTTTAACATTTGGTGTTTGCTGTTCACTTGTTATATAATTATATAGCTGAATTTAAATGCTCACACTGATAAACAATGTTAGCAGTATTTATAAAGGAATAGCTCTGTACCCTTGTTGTTTATTGTCATATGTATGTTTGAGTAGTTTGGTTCATGAACAGGAAACAAAGCTGTTGTTCTTAATTTAACTGTAGCAAAGTCAAAGGATGTACTGCGCAGGAAGCTACTTAACAATGATTCAGTGCACAAACAAAAAAATATATATATTATTTTCCAATTTTGTTTCCACTTTTAAATATCAAAATGTTTCTTTTTTCTCCAGAGGACGTTTTAATCCGCAAATGAGTGAGAAAGAAGCAGCAGCGTTCATCATCAAAGTCATCCAAAGCTGTTTCCTCAGTAGCAGGTGAGAAACAGACGCATGTGACTTGTGCTGCAGTTGTAACAGAAGTAAAAAGAAATAAGTCTGGTCCCACCCTTTGCTGTTAGTAATGTCCAAAAATTGACAGCAAAATCAATCATGTTTTAGTTTGTGGCTCTCAGCCTTAAAATCATGTGTCGCTCTTTAAAAAGACTTCACAAACATGTTTGTTTCATTCAGCTCAGTCATTTCCTACAACAGTTTGGTACTCCCATTTTAAACGTGTTAAGCAGCCGGAAATAGTGTATTTGTTTGTTTACAGTAGCGGCTTAATCCATATTTGGTGCCTTGTGAGTATTTGTTGCAGCAGGACTGAGTTATAATAAACCACATTGATGTGTTCGAGGAAATGATGGAACAAATGATGGAATGATGTCATCCAGTTAAAACAATGTATCAGGCCTTTTATACACTCATAGCATTAAATGAGCTCTTTAAGTAAATGTACATATCAGATTGTAGTTTTAAAGGACTCTGATTGGCATTCTGGACCAAAATAAAGAATCAATGCAGCTGTAGGTAATCATTAAAGACCCCCACTGGTGAAAATCATGTGTTAACCCATCCATGTGATGTTTTATGTGCTAGAATGAGTGAAACAAGCAGTCATCGTCGTGGTTAAGCATTTCCACCTTAAAACTGCTGACGATACTCTCAAAAACACACTTTCAGACTCCCAGGGTTTAATACATAACTAGCCTCAGGAACCAATCCTGCAGGGTGGGACTTTCTTTATCAATACTGATCTTCAAAATTGTATGAAGCAGTGGTGCAGAGTTATTTTATTTTAGCAATTTGAAGGCTTTCATTAAAAACAAAAAAAGAATCTTCTACATATGTATCTGTTATACACAGAGATGAGTTTTTAGGGGTTCAATCAATGACTGGAAGGAAACTTTAAGACTATAACCAGCTTTTTTCTTTATTATGATGCAAATACTAACATGGTATAAAGTACATTTTTGCACTAACAGATTTTTGTTGACTTCATTTCAACAGGAGCAAAACATACGACATGCTGCAGTATTACCAGAATCAGATTCCCTACTGAAGATCCTGTGCTGTACGTCTCCAAACAAGCAATTCGAATCTGGGTGATTTGAATGAAGTGATGGATGCAACTCACCAGCCCGTCCTGACAAACACTCAGTCAGGCAGCAGTGGGGCATTTTATTGCTTATTCTCCAGTTTTATTCCGCTTACTGTAAGTTTTTATAATGTACATCCGTGTTTGAAAGTATTTCGTTATTTAACGTGGCAGTTACAAAATGTTGTATGACTTATACCAAAAGTGGTATCCGAATCACCCTTTAAGTATTTCCTCGATGCTGTTATTTGTTCCTCAGCAAACACTAAGTGACGTGTCACTAGAGGAGGATGGCCATAAAGGGAGCCATATTTACAGTGTTTGTCAGAGCAGCTGTTATCATCGTTATCATTCGTTGCTATGCTGTTATCCACTTTGATGCACTTTATAGATCGCAGTATTTCATCGGCTTCACCTGCCTACGATCAAACGCTTAAACAGAGATTAAACGTCACATATAGAGATTCAAACAATCTGCAATTTACTCAGCTGATCAATTGAATTTCAGTATTTTTAATTTACAAATATAGGTGTTGTCAGATAGATCAAAAATCAATGCAGGAGTCAATCAGCATTTAATCTAACAGTAGTATTTAGAAATGTAAACATTATTTAGAGAATCAAAGGTAATTAAACTGTAGTCTGTACTGTAGAATTATTACTGTAGATTCAGATCACAGGCATTTTTCTGTGACTTACATGTGGAAAAACATATTTATCAGAAGATTTGAAAAACCTTTAACTGTGCTAATATGATCCTTATCCTCACGTAACACCTCTTCATGTCAGTCTTTAGGTGAAATCTGTTATATGGAGGCATTTTGCCACTACAAGAACTGAAGCTGAAACTTTTAGAACTTTTCTTTCCACTGTTTTACTAACCTGAATGTGTTGGATGTTCGATACAGACAAAACAGACCAAAAAAAAGTCATTTTTATGCATTGAGTGCAGCAGTGGGACAGACAGCAATGGAAAAGGTGCCTCTAATACAGTTACAGAGCAAAGCAGTGATTTTTCTGAGAAACACCCAGAAATTTGTTTAATAACAGTTATGTAACCTGAACATTGCAAAACTTCCCTTTTGAATAATATGCCACACTTTCTAGATAAAATCATACTTAGACTTAAAAACAAGCAAAACTAGCTTTACTTGATAACACTGGGTTACAAAAAAAATATGTTTTTGGAGGTGTCTAGGATTTTTAAACTGATTTAGGATATTTTTGCAACGCTGAATCCAAAAATGACTTCTGCTTTTCTGTATCAGGTCAGGTTTTTATACCAACTCGATTTTTAAAAAATAGATTTTGCCACTAGATTGATTACATTTTTTGACATTAGCGATTGATTTATTTTAATATTTCTCAAATGAACTCGAATTTTAGAGGAACATTTTCATTTTCTAATCCTTTTCATAAGCTAAATGATCCAAAAGTTCATGAGCATAAACATTTGCAAAGGGAAATATAAGTAAATTGCATGTGGCGACAAATCAAAATTTTGACTTCATTGAGCAAAACCAATGTAATATTTGGATTCAGCACATTGCAGTTGTCTAAAATCAGCTCAAAAAGCTTTGACACCAAAATGGGTGTAGACCAGTGTAATCAGTCTTAAAATAAATCAGACTGTCATTGTAGCACATCAAATCTGGTCATCAAAAAGACACATTTAAAACAATCTAGTTACAGCTAATGAATGCAAAAGAAGCTTTTAGATAGACATATCCCTTTTATCTAGTTAGAAATAACTTAAAAACACAAAGCTGCTGATCAAAACAAGACATTTCCTTGAGTTAAGTCGAAGGATCTCCAGTAGAAAGTGTTCGATAATCTATGCATATCCAAAACAAGGCCAACCGCACTTGAATCTTAGGCAGACGTACAGTGAATTAACATGTGTATGCAAAATAAAAAACACGTGAATTTGTCGAAAAATATACAATAATAGAGTGCTGTATCAATATTGAAATAATATTAAATACAAGCAATAATTACAGTTAGAAGTTTGGTTCACATTGGGCCACTTGTGTGAGAACTCGTGTCATATCTGGCAGGTTTACACTTGCTTTAAAATGCATCTTAGGCGATCGGATCATAACTGATCGTATTTCAAATTAAACAGGGCCTTTATTTAGATTTTCACAAAAAAGTTGCACACCTTGGTGCACTGCATTCACTAAAATACAAAACTGGAGACCTTATTATTGTAGTTGTGTTTTAACTTTACTCATAATGACAAGACAGCATCTTATGATTATATATCAGTTAATTTGTAGAAAATGTTGAGAAACAAAAGCAATGGTTTAAGGCCAACTTCATGCTGCAACATGTGTTCTGTTTTTTGTTTGCTGCCTTTGTTTGTTTACATGTTTGGAAATGCAGTATGCTGAACTTAGCCGTTACTTTATGCTGTGTAGCATTGGATGTGCTGACGACTATCAGTGAAGAAATCTTAAAAATCTGGGGGATTCTCTGGCAACCTCTGAAACATTCAAGTTCGTTTTGAGTCTGTTGTACATTGTCTTGTAATTATGAGATTGTTTTCTAATAAGTTAAGATAAGGTCTTCATTTTTTTTCCTTTTATGAATGCTTCTGTAACAACTTGGGTAACAGGTTAAAACCCTTGTTATTATGCTGTGGATGGACATGTTTTATCGGGTCTTTGCTGATTCTAAAAACACTGTTTTAAACAATCTTCTGGGTTTTGGGAAATCTCTAACTGTCTCTGCTCCGTAACATCAAATCAGCCCACCGGTTGCATTTTTCCTGCATCATCCAGAGTCTGCTGGAGAACAGAGCAATAATTTAGGATTTTTACATTTTTGTCAAGAGAAATAATCTAGTACATAGGTTTTGGGTAAACTAGTGAAAAAAAAATTAGCTAGCTACAATGATGTTACTGGGGAATGTAAATAAACCTATAATGAAACACACACATGCCAAATAGTCTGAATCAGAATATCAGCTGTACATTAAAACAATACCCTTGTAGTTCTGATAGCTACCTGAACTCATCTTACAAGCTGCAGTGTTACAGCTGTTTCCCTTTGTCCTCCTGAGACAACCTGGATTTATATCACACGCTGAACAGCACTGCACCAAAATGTAGTTCAAGGTTAGAGAACAGTGGAAAAAAACAACTCGTTCTTGCAGTGGTACAGGCCTGAACGCAGCACACGGGCTGGACCAGGACTCACTGACTGCATTCTGAACACTGTTTTTTGTTTTGTTTTTTCTTTCTCATGTTCTTTTTCTTTTCATTCCTTTTTTTCTTTTCTCCTTCTATTCTTAATTCTTCTGTCTTTTTCTTCGCCCTCTTTCTTTTATCCTTTCATTGACTTTCATTCTTTACTTTCTTTTTCCTGTCTTCCTTTCTTTGCACTTTTTTCTCTTCTTTTTCTCTTAATTTATTTTTTCCTTCATCTTAGTTTTTTCTCGTTTGTAGCATTAAAGGCCTAAATACAGCACACCGGCTGGTCCAGGATTCATTGGCTATTGGAAATGTATTTGTGTCCAGACTAATGAAGTGTATCAGAGTATATGTGTGAACATGAAACATGTCTGCAGAACCCTGTTTGGAAACATTCCTCTTCCTGTCATCATTACTAGTCTTTGCATCAGATCGAACGTCTCGGGTTACCAATGCAGATGATGATTATACCTAAAAAGCCATTTCTCCTACCCTTGGTAGAAACACAAGTGTAGTAATACTTGACAAGAATAACTACCTTTATGCAATATATTCATGTATATCAATGCTGTATCTGTGTGTTGTGTTTAACAAATGACGTTGCTATCCTGCCTTCCATCCCAGTCCTCGTGTGAGAAATGCTGCAGCTACGTCTTCCTGTTGTTACCGTGCATCACGAAGGGGTGAACCTAAAGTATTTCAAATTCAATGGATGTAAATGGGTCTGTAAAATGAGGAGCTCTAATGATCAGAAAGCCATTTTTAATGTGGTGGTTTTCATTGAATTGCTGTAATTTAAATATAATAGTCATCCCTCATATCTGTTGTTATTTGTGAACCACGAGAGTTGGTCAACTTGTGTGTATGTGTGTGTTCATATGGCTATCTTTGAGGACCAGTTTCAGACATTTAGGGGAAAATGAGGACGTTTTGTCTGGTGCTCAGTGTTTGAGTGACCGTTAAAGGGCTGTTTAGGGTTCAAACTTGGTTTTACGGTTCAGGTTTTAGGTTATGGTTAATCAAAAGAGCCGAGGAATGCTTTCGTGAATGTCCTCATAAAGATATCCATATAAGTGTGTGTTTGTGTTTGATCAGTTTGTGGGGGCATAGTTCCATCAATGAAAATCATTTTTTCTGATAATGTGTGAAAACTCATTATGTCCAGATTAAATGTGAACATTTCACCAGAATATCAATGTTTCCTTTATTAGGGTCCGAGCACACCAGTGCAAGGACCCTATTGTAACCGTTGTGATTATTATTAGGGTCCGAGCACCCAAAAGGGTGCGAAGACCGTATTGGAACTGCTCGGATTATTATTATTCGTGCCAAAGATACGCGTTTTTGAGGTCCTAAACATACTCGAAAACTCACCAAAATTGCCATGTACATCAGACCCGGTGAAAAATTTTATAATTTGGAAGAACAATACACACCTCAATAGAAAAATTGCTCCACAGCGCCACCTTCTAAATTGTCAAAAGCACATTTGGCCTAGAGCTATTGTTTTTTTGTAATTTTGTAGGCATATAGAGCAGGTCAGGATGAATAAAAAAGTCAGGCTGGGCCAAGTTGTAAAATGCAACACGGCTCAACAGCGCCCCTTACAATATTTCAACAGATTCCCATTGGGGCTATGTTTGATTTACAACTACTACATTTGCTACACATATGTAACAACTACTACATTTGCTACACATATGTAACAACTTGTGCCGCACAAAAAAGTCCATTAGCATGTTTCTGTAAACT
>NW_007579763.1:0-18270 GCF_000690725.1 Stegastes partitus
GTGGTGTTTAGTTTCATAAAACATTGAATCATAGCATTAACCCAGGTTTTAGCTAACGTCCTATCTTAAATGTTACTAACACACCAATAAGTTTGCCATTTTAAACTCATTCTGTGTAGCTAAGCATTGTCAAGACACATAAACCTTTAATTCTTCTTTTATATGCGATGGTGCAACCATTAAGAAAACATATTAACATTTAGATTTGATGATGTTTGGCGCTGTATCGTCAGACTTTGAGAAATCGAATAATTCTTCCAAACTTTCAGCATCCCTTTGTCTTTGCAGAGTTGCAGGTGGAAAAGAAATGAGACAGTATTTATTCATGTTATAGATCGGTTCTTCCAGGCCTCCTTCCGACTGCGATGAATAAATTCTGTCATATATTTCGAGCAATATCTTTACCGTCTGGCTTTATATTAACCTGACTTTTTATTAATGTTTGTGTCTGCTGTTCTTCTCTCTGTGTTCTTTATTTGCACTCCTTGTTTTAAAAACACCATAAAGGAAAAAAGCTATTTTTACCGTGTGTCAAACATACTGTACTTAGACACTGAACAGAGCCGGGTCAGACAGAATGCATTGTTTTATATAGAAGTCCGGTTTCATCGACGCCCTCCTCCCTCCAGGCTACAATCTCAGTGATGTACTCTGAGTCAAGATCTTTACAATGGCTGTCGACCCATGCAATGAATGCATGCCATAATGTCACGTCCAGAAAGGATTCAGCTGAGACTGCTCGGCTTGATTGCATTCCCAAACATAAATCACAGCACATCTTGTCAGGATGTCTCCTTGGGGGGGAAGTGTCCTCTAACAATGGACCTCATACAGTGAAAATACCGACTCCATAGCGGATATGGGATGTACACGCTGTACTCCTGTTACTCTACTGGTACGACTAATGCTTTACATCGAGAGGAATCTTGGAAATGTGCAAACAAGTTGCGCTTTAAAGCCACTGGCAGCACGTCTTACTTGTATCTGATGCTACACGTAAAAACAGTAACACATGATCTCTCCTGGCAGTTCATTTTTGACATTTTTGACAAGTTTCTGAGCTCCGTGCTGCTGGTGTGTCGCACATCTGCTTCTTGTTTGGATGTGGTGATGGGTTATCAAACCTGCGATGTTTTCATTGGAACACCTGGACAGTTTTGCGAACACGCTCTGATCCCTTTAAGTAGAAACCAAAGTAAAACAGAACTAAAACTGTGTCCCAGTTCAATAGTAATGCCACATATGGTGCAAGACTTCATGTCAGACGTCAAATTGTGACATTGCAACTGCATAAAGGGAAGACTGAGTGTTTTCAAGACTTTTTTAACAATAATCTTCTGGGTGTTTTTGTACTTTTGCAGATGTGAGTTGCTCCTTCTTTTCTTCTTTGTGGCATTGTGGGACAGGAATGTGCAATTTCCCATCTTCTCAGTTGAATTGCTCTCGAATTATTTACTGCAGTGAGATGTGCTTTACCTTTCCAACAATGCTAGTTGCTTCACTATGCAACCAAAAACATTGTTGAATTTACATCCAGTTTAATCATCTCCATACAGCTCTGCGTCCGTCTCCACACTGATTAATCCTGTTTGAATTACTCATGAACTCGTCATTGCATAGATATGTCAACATCCATCTATACATTTCATTATCTCTGTAATTTTTTTTTTTTTTAATATCCGATCACAAGAACAAGCAGAACCAGAGCTTTGTCATTTTACTTGTTACATATTTGTACATACAGAAGTAACAATGTTCTACGAATTACATTCTTTAGTAATTTCTTCACCCGATTTCAGACTTCTGTTTCTTGGCTGAATCCATCTCTTTCATGTTATGATATAGGCGTACCTACCTACCACTGCTTGTCATTGCAATTATTTAAAAGTTGTGGACAAAAGACGAGTTCAGGGGACCCAAGGCAAAATGACTACTAAGTGCCCCCTTGCTTGAGGATTCGGAGGCAAACATTTGCCCGGTTTTCCACCTCTGCATATGTTCTACGTGACCGCTTCTGTGAATAAAATAAAGGCAGGTCTTTCTCTTAGGGGCTAAGCACAGTATACAGTATTCTATCATCATGGTTCTGATATAAACATTACCACTGGCATTTTATGGTGAGCTACATGTAGAAACTTAGCAATTCCTTAAAAGATAAATATTTTTATTAGCCCATACAATGACCAAGATAAGAGCATAAAAGTAAAGGTCATGAAATTCCCTGAAAATAGCCTCAGGCTCTCAGGTTAAAGTGCCTAATCAATAAATTTATTCTAGCAATGTATGGAATGATACTGTGGAAGGGGTTGGTCGCACTGAGAAACCTATAGAACGTTATCACCTCTGGTTCAGTCTTTTGGTTAACTCCCCAAAGTCAGGCACAGTTAGTGATTAGCAGGTGAACATTTAGCAGCTTAAAAGACAAATGCTGTCCTCAAGAGTTGGTAGAAATGAAACATAGCTAAAAGAAAATATACATATTGTTGTTGCTTACATTGCTGCATAACTGCTCAATGTATAAATAATCAACCATCTACTAGTGTTGTGTTCATAACTTGTTTTTAGAGCCCCCAGATAGACAAAAAGGTCATTGTTGCAGGTCTAAAGGTGCCCTGTGGAGTTCCTGTTTATATTTAGCATAGTTGGGTTTACATAGCTGGACCTGTGTCAGCACAGAATGGTCTGGCTGCTCCTCATTGTCAGTCTGCTACAGGGGAAAATGATTACTGTGGCTTGCTTGTGTTTCTTTAGACTGATCACAGTTAACTTGGGCGACGTTAAGCCCAGGATGTAGTGATGGTGCCCAAGCAAAATTAGTGAAGGGAAGGTCATTAAACTGTCATTAAAATGTCATTTTAACAGAAAAAAATCAGGCACGTGTGTTGTCGGCAACTTTTCAACAAAACTTGCCGTTGTCAACTTGTAGGTTGCTGAGAGGCAGTTGTTGCTGTTGTTTCCTGTATAGAAGAAGGGATTTCGTCTATGGTAACAAACACATAGAAGAAGGGGAGTAGACTGTGCGATGCTGGGCAGAAATGACAGGTTGATACCCACAGTCTACATTTACACTGGACAAAGTCTTCGCCAGCAAATGAACATGTATCCTTGAGGTTTAAAACTGTCTTGAATGCATTTTCTTCCACACAAAATGTTTGCAAAAGTTAAACCGGCTCTGTTTATTTGCATATTTACCTGGTGCAAGTCTTCTTCTCTTCTCTTGTTCCATTGTCTTTGCTGCATTATTTAAAAAATCTGTCAGGAATAGTGTGAATTAGTGTGAATTGGTGGCTAAAAACATCGTAAGATACCTTAAATTTAATCACTTTTCATGTGTGAATTAATATGTAGTACACAACCACATTGAAAGAGTGAAGAAAATTAGACCCTGGCATGTAAAACACTCATTACAGCATTGATAATCTGACTTTCTTTGTGCCCACTAAACTGAACGATTTAGATTTACCCCGAAAAATGTGATGATTTCCGAAACTCTTGCCCCTTTATTGCTTTTCTGGGTTGTGATCCATACCAATTATAATGAAAACTCTTACTATCAGACAGCCCATAAATAAAGTTTTCATGGGTCCAATTGTTTGGTGACCTGAGCTGGCTCTGGTCCAAATGATATTCGGTCTAATGGGGTCGGACGGGGCAGCGGCACGTCTCGGTTCTGTGTGTCAATACGTGTAACACCTGAGTGGCTCCACTCACAGGAGAATAATTTGTGGTTTTCTGCAGACAGAGAATGTGAACTGAGTTTGCAGGAAAAATGACATTTTACTGCTGCAGCTGCTCATTAAGTGGCGGTGAATCATAGCGCTGCCAGTGTTGGTGTTTTCTCTCTGTTTGGGTCCAACCTTATCTGGGGTTGGATCTAATCACCCTCGGACCGTCTAAGGTTCCCTTCTGGGTCAGGATGTCTGAAAATGTTTCTCTAAACCAGTTTATGCCTGTCAGGTCCTATTATCAGAGCTCCATATTTTCAGTTTCGATTGTTTAACTGTTCAACTTTGCAGAGAATGAATATATCGCATTAGGTTTCTTTTGAGTGCAGAAATATGAAGGATCCAGGAGGCAGCTTTGCACCGCTGTTTTCTCCGGTCATTAATCACCAGGTGAGGCTGGTTAGGCGGCTATCAGGCGGCATGCACAGACTCTCGAAGGGGAGCTGACGAAAATTAAAAATGGGCAAACCGGAGAGACCCATCGCTGAGCCAAAGGGACTCCCACGCCCCAAACTCCCAGCCCTCCCTACCTCTCACATCATTTTCTCCTTCTGTTTCTGTCATTACTCACTTCAGGCACCTACAGCATGTGTTAAAAGAAACAAACAAACATGAGTCTCAGTTGTGATTTCACTTTAAGTAACCCGGCCGTGACACTGAGGAACAACCTGCCTTTTCTGTTTTCACAAATCGAGCCTCATTACTGGGGTTAATTAACACTCGGATGAAGTGGGAGAAAGGAGTCGAGAGGGGAGGCTAAAGGGGGAGCACCCACTCTTCTTCTTCTGCTGTGGTGTTTATGTTTACTGAGGCAGGACTGATCTGAATCTAAAACACATCCCACACCTCCACCTGCGCTAAAATGAACACACCTGCGGAGTTTGTGATGAAGCTTTTCCTTTACTGTCTTTTAAATGTAGCTCGCTTTCAACTAGAGATGCACTTACAGACTAAATAACACACTCAGACTGCTACTTCAAGAGTAGGATTAGGTGGGATTTAGCAGAAATGAAATATGGTGTTTATAATCATTCTGTAATTGGTGTGTAATCTGTGAATTGTTGTTTACATTAGCTTAGAATGGGGTCTTCATATCCACGTATAGAGCAGGTTCTCTTCCACTCAGCCAACCATGTTTTTACTCACATCCCAGAACCAACAACAACCTTCTTAAGAAGGCTTTTTTCATTTTTCTGTTGGCGAATGTATGTTCTTCTACATGCTTGGAACAGAAGTGATGGTTCCCAACTTCACTCTAACTGGTCGAGGCAGATGGCTGCCCTCCCTGAGCCTAGTTCTGTCAGACTGTCTTTTTTTCGTATTTTTTTGTTCTTCCTGGTAAAGGGGAGGTTTTTTCGGTTCCTTCTCATTGTCGCCAAGTGCTTGCCTAAAGGGAATCCGAAGGAAACTTTGGATTCGCTGGGTTTCTCTGTTTTAAATTGAATTGGCGCTAAATAAATTGAATTGATTCGAATTGAATTGAATTAGATGAGGGATTTGGTTTCAGTCTGCAACCTCACTGCTCGATGCCACTCAGTCCTACAAACTGGTCCTGTAATGGATCCATTGTCTTTTTGTACACACTTCTAATGCTGGTTTTTATATGTGGAAGGTTCTCCACAAGGTTTTGGCACCTTGTTGCAGGGCTTTACTCAGAGCGATAAGACCTGGAAGTCAGATGATTTGGACTGAGGTCAACTTTTTCAACACCAAAGTGGGGAAACTATAACCAAAACAAGTACTGTGTGGATCGGAGCTCTCACAAACTTCTGGCCACGACTCTTATCAGACTAAAGGGTGTGAAATAGTATGAGTATAACAGCATTTACCATTGGTGAAGAGGAGCTACAGAGGCACAATAGATCATACTTGTACGTTCATGTTACCTGGAGATTTTCTGACATGACTGCTGAGCCATATAAGAGTGAAACTAGAACTACTGTCTTTCGTATGCCTCTGCCAGGCAGTCAAGTTACAGTTTACATCCATTTTGTCATCTGTTCCTGAGTTGTGGTGTTAACAAGAGTGTTGGCAAAACATTATGATGCAACAATAGAGCTGACCTTTTGGATATATTATGTCAGTATTTTCTAATATTGGACATTTTTTGTAAAATTGTGAACGTATGAATGGGAAACTGGACGAAAATCCATAAACTTAATACTTCCAGAGGCATGCACAGAGGCATAAAAACTTCCCTTTGATGGTGACATTGTTAAGTAATGTGAAAGTGGTGTCTCACATCTTAAATTAAAGTTGCTAATCCGGCTTTTTTTAAAAGCCTGTCTGCTGTTAACTCGATGAGAATACTGGCAAAAGTCTTATATGTCTTATAGTCTTATATGGCACGTCTTGCTGGCTAGTTTATGACTAGTCTGTCAAATAAACACTTCACACATGTTGAAAACTTTGCAGCTGGACATCAGGCTTAACACTTATACACAATCTGAAATTATCAAAAGACGGAAACTGTTGAAGAAAACAAGGCATGTCCAAGAAAAGAGCTTAAAAGTAAAGTTAGTGAGATTATCCTGTTAATAGACATAAGAACGGAAGAAATTTACGTCGACTTTTATTTCAGCCATCTACCAAAGACCTGTTCCTGTTGAGTTATTAACCCAAGAGACATTTATTAAAATCTTAAAGTAGCTTTGTGCCCTGCTGTAGTTCCAACCTGTAGACTCAAACCAACTCTTCTGAACTCTGACATTACACATGATGCAACAGTTTGTGTTTGTTCTGCTGGATGCTTGTTGGACCTGAGCTCGTACTGTAGTCAGGAGTTACACCCCATTCTAGCCCGAGGATTCGAGCCACTTTGCTTTGTTAGTCTGTTGACTTATTCATGACTCTAATAAGGAGGAAACCTGCATGTGTGTGTGTGTGTTTATGTGTGTGTGTGTGCATGCATGCCGCGTTAATTTCGTACCGCGGCAACCGTTACTTGATGGCGAGCGGCTCTGGCAGCCTCGATGAGTTCATGAGAACCCCCTTCTGTCCTCATGCGCATTGTGGGAAACGCTCGCTCTCCTGACTGTCACAGCTGTCCGCTCGCATCGAATAACGTCACGGCGCGCCACCGTTTACACACACACACACAAACACACACGCACGCACGCACACACTCACACACACACTGTTGTCGTCCACAAACAGGATGTGACACACCGAAGTCCGTTCCATGATCGGTTGGCTCGTTTCCTATTAGAGGAGATGGTAGAAACGAGGTCTAATTGGCAATAAATGATGTGTGTCTAATGATGACGTTAATTTTCTGCATCTTGTGTTGTGTGTTTTGTCTCCACATCCATGTACTGCTGTAATGAAATAGAACAGAGATACCAGAGATAACCTTTGACTTGTTTTATACAGTTTTAGCTCAGACAGCCAAGTCTAGACAGACAGGCAGAAATTATGACCAGCACTAACTAGATTCAGATTCATTTTTTGTGCCCGTATCTATCTCTGCTGTGCTATACTGCATTTTCTAGTAACTCATTTGAGACTTAAGTTATACTTAAAATAATCATATGACAGTTTTTCACTTAATTAAATACCTAAAAATCATTCTATTTATAGTGCTGTAAAAGCTAAATTGAAAATTTGTGTTTTTAACATGAAGATTTTCTAGACTTTTTCTAAAACCTTTCAGACTTATGATGTGGGAAACATGGACGTCCACATCAGTGACACAACAGTCAATCAGTGATAACGTCTTACTGCTAACAGTTACGGCTGCACGATAAAAGACGGACATTGACATGATATATAATAATAAGAAACTTTATTTCTGTGACACCTTTCAAAACTGCTCCTACAAGGTGCTTTACAAGACATTACAACATACAAAGCACTAGAAAACAACAGCATAACATTAGGAAAGGCAGTGCAACCTTAAGAAGAGCAATGACAGCTCATCGGAGAAGGGATAAAATGTTATTCAAATGTTTGTCTGAGGGTTTTTGAACTGAGGAACTGACTGAACTGTTCTAGGCGTATACAAAAACAGCTTAGTAAATATAGCAGTAATGTAGCTTAGCATCTCTCTGGCTACTTGTTCAGCAGCTTTCATCATGTTCACAGCGTTCTGTGTTGATGTAAAGACTTGAATCCTCTCATCAAGCAGCCTCAGTGAGCTTCTCTTAGTCCAGCTGTGATGTTCTAACATGTACGATCATCCAGGGAAACTGCAGCAGCTTTTCAGTTGTTGGTCCTCATTAATGAAGTGGACAGCTCTGGGATGGCTGGATGATGTTTAATGCTTTTCTCCTTGGTGTTAGTTGGTATCAGGTCTGTCATGAGGTGACAAGTTATGAAATCAGTGATTTCTTCCTGCAGCTTGAAACCTTTCTCGTAACACTGGTAAAGGCATCCAAATGGTGCTTTTTGGGGAGGTTTTGGCTTTAGATGGCAGTCGGTTTTCATAATATGGAGCTTTGCAGTGCTGTTAAAAACAATGAGTTGTGTTGCATCAAGACGCTGCCAACAGAGTACAACATCAGTATCAACATCAACCTTTGTGTAGCTGAAATATTTCCATACAACAGATGTTTCTCTTGCAACTAAATCCTACTTTAGAGTATTTTTCTCCTATAATTGCTCCTTTTGCTGTGCACATGAGGAACCTGCAGACCAACAAACTTTTTGTCTTCTAAATAAAGTTTGAAAAAATTTACCCAACAACCCTTAAATCAGACATCACTTGTTGATCAGTTATTGCTTTTGTACGAGGCAACAAAACACCTTTAGCATGATGTGTCCGAGGTAATTTGCATGTTGCACAAGTGTTGATGCTAAAACAATAGACAGAGTATCCCTGCTAAAGATGCAAAAACTCATTAAAAAGTGAGTCTTTCTAGATCAATAAAATCTGTCTCTGTGTTAATAGCAGTAGACATCAACAGATATCTGGACTGACAAAAGAACAACAAAAACTGACGACTGGAACAGCAACAGCAAGGATTAACATGTTCTTGTTATTATCTGATTGCCCAAACACATGTTTCCTCAACTTATTAAGGACCGAACATGATAAATACAGCTACAATTTGTTGTTATCTTATTATTTTCCTCTGAGCTAAGCTTGCATCTTCCTCTCACTGATATCTGTAAATACAGACAACTCTCTTATCGGTCCAGGTTTCCCAAATAATGAGGAAAACATAATTCTGTGTTGTATGTTTTGCAGGGAAATGTTAAGTAATTTCCGCTTTAAACGCCTGTACGGTATTAGTGGCGAGGAAAAGATGATTGAGCTCTGTCATAACAATGCGACAGCCGTAGACCGACGGGCAGGTATCGCATTAAAATACTCACCGGTCGGCCGTGTCGAGATGCAGACAGACAGCCGAGCGGACAGACAGCTGCTGTGAGACCAGCTGGTGATGTCGAGGCAGACGGGCAGCAGCTATACAGTCGAGTTGTCAGCACCATGTTCTCTTGTCTGTCCTCCGAGAGCCTCCGTCTCCTCTTACCAGGAAGTGTGAAAAACTCAATCACAGCCGCCGGCCCCCAGCTGGGCAGGGTCGCAGTAATTAAACTACATCACTCAGCCACACCACAAAGCTGTGTTTCTACATTTTTCTCGCTTTTTTCCCAGCTACACCCTTCTGGCCGACTCCACATCTGTGTTTTTTCATTTCTTTTCTTTTTTTTTGTCCTCATCTTGCTCGTCTTCAAATGAATTTTTAAACAGTATGGGATATAAATTTGCATCTTTCTTAAATAAAAAAGTGCCCATCAGCACAAAACCACAATATGTTGTTTTTATATCTCAGTTTCTGACATGAATTAATCAGATACAGTTAGAAAAAGGTTGTTGGATTTGCTGGCTGCAGCTTTACACCGTCTCCTTTAGCATTCTGGCTTGTAGAATGGTCTGACTGCACCTCATTATCATGCTGCTATAGTTAATCAGAATGTCTTTAAACCAAATGAAAGTGGACTGGGAGGAGCTAAGGAAAGGATACAGCTTCAGTGTTCATTCAAAATAGTGACAGGAGAATAGCTTTTGCAAGAAATGGCTAATTCCTAAAAAACAAATCCATAAAAAACTAGCAATGCTGCCTTACTGAATGATCCAAATCCTCTGAAAAACTTACATTATTCAATCTGGTAGGTTGTTAGCATGGAGGTTGATGTTTCTTGTGGTGAAGTGGAATTTCAAAAGCGGTAACTTGCTGAGTAAAAAACTGCAGAAAATGAGCAGCCAATAGCGAGCTTATACCCTCAGTCAACATCCAGTGAGTCAGACAACTTTATCCTGAAATAAATATGGACATGAGACTGTGTCAGACTCCTCAAGGTGTTCTTTAAAATTGAAATTCCTATCACCACCTTCCTTTTAGCTCTTGTTTTGGTCTCCACTACATCCTGAGCACAAGATGTTAAATTTCCCACTGTGTTCCAACTATCAGTTATGTTCCTTGTCGATTAATCTGTCGCTTATTTTCTTGAATAATCAGTTCATTATTTGGCCTGTTATAAGTCAGAAAATAGACAAAAATGTCAATCAGTGTTTTCCAAAGCATGAGATCTTTAAATACCCGAACCTGTTCAGACACCTTTAAAATGTTCTTCTGAAGCTGTGAAATTCCAATATGGACTTCATTTTAGCTCTGTTTTGGTCTCCACCACATCCTGATCAAAAGTGTTAAATATCCCACTTTGTTCACCAGGGCTGCAACTAGTGATTAGCTCTCCTGTCAATTAATTTGTTTATTATTTCCTTGATTGATTGATCAGTTATTAGGTCTGTAAAATGCCAGAAGATGGTGAAAAAGTGTTTTCCAAAGCCCAGGATGACATCCTCAAATATTTTGTTTAGACTACAACCCAAAGATATTCAGGTTACTGTTGGTTTACTGGTGTCAGTAAATGTTATTGTAATGTTAAAAAGTGATGTAATCTGTCATGTGTTTTCTCGATTGAAGTTTTTGTATTTGGGCTGTAAAATGCCACAAAATGGGGATAAATGTCAGTCAGTGTTTCCCCAAAGCCCACGATAACATCCTCACATATCTTGTTTTGTCCACAACCAAAAGACATTCAGCTTATTGTCATTAAAGAGCAAGGAAACTGGAAAAAGCTGGAATGTGTACTCTTTATCCTTAATAAATGTACTCAAACTGAACCAATTCTCAAAATAGTTTAGAATTAATTTCATCGCTGAAAACTAAACATGACTAACTAACATGATTAATCATCTGCTGTTTAGTTTATTGCAGGTTGTGTCTGCTGCTGGAATTGAAACTGGATAAACAATAAAACCCAAGAAATGGATCAAAATTGTCTAAAAACCTCCACAGAGCTGCAGATGTGAGAGCCAGTTTAATGTGGGTTCATCTCCGTGCACAGAAGCTGTCTGATACAACGGTCGCATAAAAATACTGAATTTTGACTGTTATATTTTACGTCCAGCGCTGCGTTTCTCCCTTTTTTTCCCAGTTAAAAAACATCCATTTTCTGTAGCCGTTGGCAGTGTCACATTTACATTCATGTTTATTAAAGCTCATCCATCCTCCTGTGTGGAGGGACGCGTAATTCACTTCTGAAAGCATGTCAATTTACCAGGACGGGAGCATGATTATCAGCCACTGACTCATTTTTTTTTTTGCCAGAATTTCTTTTTTGTTGTTGTTGTTGTTGTTTTTTGCATTTAAGTATTTGACATTTTTGCCATTTTTCTTTCTTTTTTTTTTTTTTTGCATAAAGAACAAAAATAATAGACAGCAGGATGAACTGAAGTTTCGTCCTCCAGATTTTTGATGGGCAGCATGAGTCACACTTATCTCTCCATCTGGTTCTGCCATTGTTTCTGCAATGTTAAAGCAGTTCAGGCTCTATTTTTGTCCCAGTGATAAAGGCTGAATCACAGGATCTGGATTTATGCTTGATGAAATACACAGGACACGAGTGTTTCATGCCCGATTTTGCACACATATGTAGAAATCTCGTGCCTTTTGCATGAATATCTGTCTGGTTTTGAACATCTGGTTGCAGTTTAGTGCTCCTGCTCGGACATACTTCAGTGGTTGTACCTGACAATGCAGAGCAAAGTGACATTTGTCTGTGTGTGTGTGGGACGATAGCATCACCCTCCATATTTCCTGTGCCGGCGTCTGGCGCCCTCGTTGGAAATATTGTGGCGACGATAAAGGGATATTAAAACTCAAAGCTTCTTCTTCTTCGGCGCTGATCCCTACCTGACTTGTGTCTACACAGTCATCAGATCATCCCTTCATGGACAAATGTGCACAAACAGACAAACAGACACATACACATGTGTACTTAACACAACAAAGTGAGTTATTGATTGTGATAAAAGCAGCACGGAGGGTGATTCATGGTTTTATACGCTCTGTTCATTCTGTTCTTCCCGGTTCCCTCCCGACAGTCTGCTCCTGCTTCAGGTCACGTGAACGTTTTTTAATCTCTGGTTCGGTGTGAAACTCTGAGCGTGAAATTTCGACTGTAAATCATCAAGAATCGAAGAATAGAAAGAGAGAACTTAAATTAAAACAGAAGAACAAAGATGCAACTGCCTTATAAAGCAGCGATAAAAGATGGACACCACCAGCCACAACATTAAAACCACTAAGGGCTGAAGTGAATAACGTGACAATGAATTGTTCTGCTGGGAAATCTCAAGTCCTAGCTACCGATGCCAATTATTGGTAATCAGAAACGACCGATAATTGAAACCGATATTCAGTGAATGTTATGTTTTAGCAGCATAAGATAGACTTGCTAGCAATTGGAGTGATCACAGGACGCTACGATGCTCTCCTCTGATTACTGTAAGATCAGTTTATTGAGATCAATACCAGCTTGTCTCATGTAGTTCCATCTGATATTCTTCTTTTTTGTTAATCTTTCACTGTTCTTTCATCTTTATTGATTGCTAAGGCCCATATTTTAAAACATTATTAGTTATTGTTTTCCCCATTCTGTTTCAGGGTAATCTGTGGCTGCCCTTAGCTGCTAGCTGTTAGCATAGCCTTAGCCACTGTAGAAATAGCTAATTTTACGTGTTTCTTGTTCTGTTGCAAGTTGCATCTTTACTACAGAGACATTGCCAAGACCACAAAGTGATAACAGACAAAGAGAGGTGACTGTATCAGACCCAAAGTAGTGCCTTTAATTAAAAATAATCCCCCTGAATGGAAAAATGCCAAACATTGGCCCCAATAATCAGCCAAGCCAATGATCAGTTGATCTCTAGATGTTACTTTGACACAAGAACTCACCCATTATTGCATACCCAGTTACATCCTGCCACAATGCAAAAACTGCTCAGGAATGACTCGAGGAACTCGACCAAGAGCTCAAGTCCAGACTCCAGACTCTCCAGATCCCAGTCCAATCAAAGACTGTCCAAGCCTAAACCTCAGGTGTCCATGTCCCAACAAGTCAGAGCTGTTTGGTGGCACAAGAGGAACCTACTCACTACTAGACGGGAGGTTTTCGAGTTGTTGCTGATTGATGTAGATTCCACACTTTGTTAGGGTGTAGTTAGACTGATGTGAGATACTTTCTTAGTATTTGGGTACAATACAAGCATATGAGGTGGTTTTGGGTGTTGGGAAGGAGCACCGTATGACTGCAAAGGTGTTCTATATTAGCAATGGTCGCACAGGATGGCAATAGCGCCTCAAGTGGTTGTTACTGGGAAATATACTGGATTACAGTGTTTTCGATACATGAAAAAAAAACTGTCTCTGAGGTTTATTCCCTATGCAAAAAGAGAGAGAAAACTTCTAGTGTTTTATCAAAAGCACAGCAAAACCAAGTTCATGATTTTGTAGTTTGGGTGTTAATGAAGTTCTCAGATGTGTTCGCAGCTGCTGTAAATTTCTTCTGTGTTGTCTCTTCACAGTTAAAAACGGCTCTAAATGGGAAACATCACGGCTCTCTTTTGATGTGTGGCGTCATTAGAATTGGTGGAAGATGATTTCTGGCTTCTGTGGCGGCTTTAAATGTAAAGAATTTATACAACAACTGGATACGAAACCAAACAGAGCTGTTAAATTGTGGATGATGCTGTAATTTTACGGCACTCAGAGGTGACTTGTTTGCAAATTACCACTGCGGTTGGAATCAAAGTGTGTATACGTGCTTTATCGTTGCAGCTTTTGCACATGTAAAGTCCAACAGATAGTCTGTGAACTTGTTGTTAACGTGGGTTGGGTTGGTACAAACTTTCCAGTTGGTCTCTTGTTGGGTTGAACTTTGCCAAATCTGCTCTGCAATGTTTTTGTTTCTCGCTTTTGGATTCCAGTCAAACACACAGTGTATTTTATCAGTTGCCTTTTTCACTCCATGTTTTCGTGTGATGCCAAAGCCCAGAACACAACCAACAAATAGCTTTCGTGGCCTTCTCATTATCATCATTGATCTTGTTTGCATCTAGTTGAAAATGCATGACTCTCCTTTGATGTTTTCACGAACTTTAAATGTTTTGTGCGCCGCTTTACTTCTATTTTCACTTACAAACATGGAAGAAGTTGTCCTCTGGCAGGCTATTTTAAAATTTATGGACTGCGGGATGCTGGAGAAGAAGCCGATTGTGACCTCCAAACGTGTTTAAAAGAAGAAGGCTGCTGCATTTCTCTGCCTTTGATTCGGAGCCGGCTGATGGATCTTTCATGCCTTCAGACGGACTCATCCACTTCGTGAGAATGTTTCAGCACAATGGAGAGAGAGTTTGAGCGCTTGAATGCTAATTCTATTCTTTACAGAGAAGTTCCTCTAAGTGAAAATACATTTATGCGTGCCCATGTGTGGGTATTACCGTAGTACGGCGCTAAGAGGCTTTTCCTTCACAGTCCTCGTCATTGTGTCGGCTCCGAGTCATCCCTCAGCTCTGATCTCTCACTTCGCGGTTCCCTCTTGTCAGCGATTTAAAAAAAAAAATTCCTACATAAAACTCCAAATTACAATAAATACAGATCATAAATTTCATACGGAAAAGTAATGAGACAATTACGCCGAGGAGCGTTTGGACATTCATCACTGTCGGAGAAAAGCCTGCGTGTGAAATGTATTAAACAAAACAATACGTTTTATATTACAGTTGGGCACTTTTATCCGAGCGCGCTGATTTTCTCCCGTAACGATGCGCTATATTGGTTGCCATGCCAACCGGTAACCAGGGGAGCGATAAGCGACCTTTCTTGTTTTCTACTTTTTTTTCTCCTTTCCGTGCGTGTGCTTGTGTGGAGAACTCCTTTCAGTGTGTTATGAGTGTTTTCTACCTCCTACAGAAAAGCTACTGCACCCTTGAGGATTTTCTGCCTGCGTCGGGGCTCCCGACTGTACTTAACTGAGAGGCTTAACAACAGGCCCATTTGGGATGTTATAAATAATATCATTTATACTCGAATGTGTTTGAAAAAAAAAAAAAAAAAAGGAACACAAAGTTGTCGGTTTCGTTTCAAAGTCGATGGGGACGCAGTCGGATCCGTGACGGAGACAGTTCAGTAGGAGTTTATCATGTGCTTAATTTTTCAAACAGTGTAGGTTTGCTGGCTGTACAGTGCAGTCCACGGTGTAAACTGAGCGGTGAATTGATGAATATATTTAAATGTCACAGTAAAAGCATGCAGAACACTACGTCAGACGGCTCGGGTGGCAGCATTTACATTGAGATACGCTGATCTAACACCACAGAGGCCTTCATACATGTTATTCATCCCAAAATACTAAATAAACAAACAATAAACATTTGTTTCTAATGAAGAAATCTGCTTATTTCAGGTAGATTTGTCCTTTTCTTCCACTATCTTTGCATTTTCTTCGCTACGGGAAACAACAACAAAGTATACGACACTGAAAAAATCTCAAATTTTGCAGACGATCATGTGTTATACACGTGCACTAGTTTTTATTAGTGGATTGTGATTGGTTTGAAGAAATTTAAACAATCCAGAGCGTTTTTTTTTTACCCACAACTATAGCAGCCTGTTCTACAGAATGAACATTAGCATCAAATTGGGCGTTGTTAAGTTACTTCACTTAATTTTTCCCACCGAAATGCATCAAATAATGACAGTGGAAGTTTATAAATCTAGTCAAAACAAGCAGATCTTTTTGTTTTAATGGCTGAAATACTAAAGTCATATCTCTGAATGCTCCCAGTGCTTCTCACAGAGCATTTAACAAACTACCAAAAATGCTTTGAGAATCCAATGTGATATAACACAGTCCAGTTTATTATAGTTTAATACATGTTTTTTCCCAAATGCTGCACCAGAATATAACCCTCGGGGGAGAAATGCTAAAACCTTAATTGTATTTTTTACTTAAGTTCATATTTGTTGTGGAAATAATCTAATTTAAAGAGCATTAGTCTGAAAATATCACTAGAGGTGGAGGTCAGAGTGAACCAAACAGCCACAACAACATGCCAGTGATCGCAAAGTGGCACAAATGGAGTAAAATATAGACAAAAGGACTACAAAGACATGCAAATATGACCACAATTTGACTAAGAAGCTGCTACATTTGCAGTAAAATTCAAAATCTTGGAATCAAAATGTAGAAAACCACAAACTCCTGCGTTAAAATTCATGAGATTCCTGTGTTTGGCTAAAAGAGATCCTGTCTTATTTATCTGCCAGTGTTGATGAGCTAATAATCGCTGATCGAGACCACAGATTGGTGACTACAGGAAGAGAGAGGCGGCTGCATTAGGGCCAAAATTGCATATTTACATATTTTTTATTTGTTTATTTTTTTTTAGAAATTTGTTTTAAAAAATTAACAAAAAAACAACAGTGATCATTGCAAAAATGCTGAATATTGGATCCATTAATCAGCCAAACTGATGACTGAGAAGTGAAAGTTGTCAACAAACACCAACAAAGGCTTTAAATTTAACTCTCATGACAATTGTGGAACATAAACTTCTCTTCAGGTCATTAAAACTTCCAGAAACAGGACCTCAGCTTCCTCACTGTCCTGTTTCCAGACATCTGCCCACGGTTCTTTTTTCAGCAAATTAAATTAAAAAAGCAACAACTAAATGGCGATTTGTTCTAATGATGAAGCGAGTCTCCCCTCAAACCATCGTTGCTGACCAGATACAGTAGAAAAAGACCTGCGAGGTGACACTGAGTGGTTTTGTTTGTGCACAGCGGCCTCGCTCCGCTGATCGTGCCCGACGCGACGACGGCGGGATTAAGTCCAGCGTGAAACTAAATTAGAATCACTTTTAGCTTGGTGTCAAGATGGTGTCGAAATGTTGGAGAGAATATTTTAGCTTCATTAAAAGTTGTGTGTGAATCTGCACCTGTGAAGAAACAAACATTAGAGTCCTGATTGAGTTCATAGAACTCCTGGTGCAGGTCCACTTACTTCCCGTCTCTGCTCAGTAATTCTTATTTTCATATTCCTGCTCGACGTCTTCAGCCTCGAGCTTGTGTTGTTGTTTTTTCTTTCTTTCATGTGTTTCGGTGCAGCACTTAAGTCTCCCCCTGTGTGTGTGCAGCATGTAATGAGGGCTGCCAGCTGTGGCTCAGCAGCCTGACGTGTGCACATAGACACACATGCACAC
Organism: Stegastes partitus; assembly: GCF_000690725.1. NCBI lineage: Eukaryota > Metazoa > Chordata > Actinopteri > Pomacentridae > Stegastes > Stegastes partitus. The sequence goes on from NW_007579763.1 coordinate 17,281, forward strand.
AAACACACACAAACACACAAACACTCAAGGACTTGCCACAATATGTCACTTCTCCACTTGTAGGTAAAAGCAGATATAAACAGCATATGATGTAATGAGACACACGTGACCAGCCGGTGGTGTGTTGTGTTGTGTTGTGTTGTGTTGTGATGTGATGTGTTGTGTTGTGTTGTGTGTGGGTGAAGGAAAAAACATTCTTTTTGCTTTTAATGTCACTGTAAATTTAGTGTAATTTTGTTTTAGACCAAAAAAAACAACAACAAAACAAATCAACAGATTAAATATGAAAATAAACGTTGGTTGCAGCCCGTCTGGAATAAAATGGGAAATGTTCTATTGTTAAGAATTCACAAAAACAACACCATGACACTGATGTTTCTCAGGTTACCTGGAAAAGAAATCAGTGATTCTTAATGGTTTTGGCTCCTGTACGTAGACTGTTCATAGGAAATCCACACAGTTTTCTGACATTCCTATTATTAATATTAATATTAGACTTATTGTGCAGTAATTAAGATACTTGTTTGTTTCTTAGTTAGTAAATAATTTTTAGAAATTACTGGAAAACTCCAAAGTTTTGAAGTTTCTGAGATTCCTTGGAAAAGAAAATGTTTGTTTAGTTTATTTCATAAAGGAAAAAAAAACCTTTGTTTACTGTAGTTAGACGTACTATACGTAATCTACATAATGTTCTGACATTTTATGGACAAATTAAACAATTGAATAATAAATACCGTATTACACATATTATGCCGTCATATAAATAATTATTAATTGCATCCAGTTTGGTGTAAAATGGAAATGGTTCATTGTCAAGAAATCACACAAAAAACCCAAAGTTTTTTATGTTCCTTGTAAATAAATCATGATACTGTTTCAATTATTAGTCAGCTCATTTCAAAAATATTTAAAATTAACAATAACTTTGATTATCGCAATATGACGTGTTATAGCCACAATGCATAATTATTTTGTAAATATTTATTTATA
>NW_007579763.1:18475-24755 GCF_000690725.1 Stegastes partitus
TTTTTACAGCAAGTTATCAAACCACAGTGTAGATAAATCATCTTCAGTCCCATAATTCCATGGTTTTTTTTCTGTCTGTGTTTGTTTACAGGATCTTGGCCACGGTGGGTTCAGACTTCGACCTGAGGACGCTGCGAGCGGTCAGAGTGCTGCGACCCCTGAAACTGGTGTCAGGAATCCCCAGTAAGTCCATCAGTCAGCATGTGGAGGTGGTCAGATGCTGAGGACAGAGCAGACTGTGGGAATGTGACACAAAAGGAAATAAAGGAGAGGATTATCTTTGTCCCGCCATTTGAACGTAGTTAAACACCTGATTACATTCCATTTCTCTCGTCTCTCCGTCCGTCTCAGGTCTCCAGGTGGTGCTGAAGTCCATCATGAAAGCCATGGTTCCTCTGCTGCAGATCGGCCTGCTGCTCTTCTTCGCCATCGTCATGTTTGCCATCATCGGGGTGGAGTTCTACATGGGCAAATTCCACACCACCTGCTTCAGGATCGACACCGGTGAGAGCAACAGCTTTTATCGGATTATCAGCCCAGTTGGCGCCAGAAAAACTTCTCCTCCTTTTTCTCTCAGCTGTGTTCCTGGTACAGATGAGAACTTGCATTTCGTTGCATATTCATATCAGCGAGCAAAAAGGACTCACAGTCGTGTATGAACTCGTAGCTGCAGTTTCTCGGCGCCGATACCAACGTAGCAAACAAGCAGAATTTCTGACAGCCATTTTTCACGTGTTGATTTTGATGAATGGCGTTTTCACAGCGTTCGGGCTCTGATTGATGGTTCCTGCTGTAACTCAATAGAGATGCTTTTGCTCTCGACCCCCCGATCGAATGCGAACTCGGATTGAGGTTAATGAGGTTGTAATTTACCCGTTTCATTTCTCTAATGCTTCACAAGTGCGTGTTACTGGGGGTAGCTTCTGCTTTGTAGCTTTTTAAGCTTTATTTCTACACATACTATAATAATTATTTAACATTTTCCAACATATGCTGAAGAGTTTTACACTTTTGCATTTCGTTCAAGAGGCTGTTTTTATTATATTATTTTTGCATGAAAATCAAATCTTGAGGTTTGACTGTTTAAACCTCTGCAGATTAGTTATTGTCTGTGAAAACTGCACGTTGATACAGCTGACGTACAGATGTATTTGAAAAGTGTGCAAAAAAACAACTAAGTTAGTGACACGCTTTATGTTAGTGGTCCTGAAGTTTACTAGAAAGTTTCCATTATTTTTTATTACTGATTAAATGGATGATAAATAATCTTTTCCTGCTATTTCACTGAGTTCTAAATGAAAGCTGCAGTAGGCAAACACCTGGAAAAGGCAAAAAACAAACTAATACACAAACAACCAACGCCAAGCAAAGTCAAGTGTGACGGCTCGTGCTCAGTGACTGTGAGGGCGGACCCACAACGAAAAGGAAGGCAGGAGGAAAAAGGTTAAAGCTACAAGTTTTATTTACAAGGGGGGAATATGGGGAATAACCAGGTGACGGGATCTGGTGCAGGGATGCCAGTCGTGGTGAAGGAGGAGTGGGGGTCTTCTGTGCCGAGGTCCGTGAAGGAGGGTTCCGAGGGTGGTGCGAGGAGGTCCGGTGCTCGTGTGTGCTTTCGTCCGTGGAGGTTTTCCTGGTGCAGAGAGGGAGCCGTGAAGAGGGATAACCAGGGCGGTGCGCAGAGGTCCGGTGCTCGTGGTACGGTGCTCGTGGGTGGTTGCTCTCGTGGAGGTTCTCCCAGTGAAGGTGCTCGTGATCGTGGGTTCCCATGATGAAGGTTTCGTGGGTGCAAACGCTGGTGTGCCAGGTAGAGTGCTGGGTGCTGGAGCCGAGGAGGGACACTGGAGACAGGCAGAGAAAAACACACTACAAGCTCGAAAACTAGAGAACATCTACAACACTAGAAATGCTTCAGCGAAGTGTAGCAGCTCGCGGCCTGACTGTACCACTTGGTAGGTATCACAGTCATCTGGCGCTGGAGTCCTGTGAGATGTTCGTATTTGAAAGGAGGACCAGCTGATGAGCTGATGAGCCACAGCTGCCAGAGCGAGAACGTCCTTCTCCGACCGGCTCCGCCCAGCCTGCAGAGAAAAGAGAGGCACGCCCACCAAGACACCAAGACAGAGAAAAAACAACAACTCCACAAATGCTTCACAGCCCTCACGTCAAGCATCATACAACAATCCGAATTGAGCATTAAGTCCTGCAGTCTGAACGTAGCCAATCTGTGGGATTGTTCAGTCAGATAATACGCCGTTATCCTGATTGGTGACATAAAATGTCATGTCGGAGTCGGAATCCAAGGCTGTCGGTATGTTAAGGCTGTTTTCTATGGGCAAGGTTTTCGGATTGTTAAGGGTCGGACTATCAAGTCACGACTGTATTTAGAAATACACAAATACTTGGTTTAATGACTGCTGATAGATTATCAAACATCTGAGAATGGATAGAAAGGCACCAGTTTGTAACGGTGTGACTGATTCAGGCCAGATAGCTGAAAATGTGGACAGAGTAAAGCTCAGTGTACTGGAGAGGAGTCGTGTGAATACATTCATCTTCTCTTTAAAAAGACACAACACCCAAACCTCTGTTCCTTTTTAAAGTGTGGCGCTACCAGGCAGACACAACACAGAGCCTCCTCCCGTGTGTGTGAGCTAGCACAGCTCCCCGACAACATCTCTGATAAATGAACGCCTGGCGACTGTTGCCGACTTGTTATTACACTACAGCATTATAGTAATTATAGGAAACAGTCAGGGTGCTTGGCTCAAATTACCCATCGCGTAATGCAGTGATAAAAAATTACGAGGAGGCTTTATTTCCCCGCTGCTGGTGTCAGATAGAGTGTGAAGCCGTGACTTCAGGGTTGTCGGTTGGACCAGATGTAGGATCAGTGTGGATGTGTGTGTGCATTTCAACCCGTTAAGTGTGTTTGTAGAGTTGTGACAGCCCGCTAATGTGCAGAATGTGTGTTTTTGAGTTATTTTGGTCAAAGGGACGCAGCAGGGTTTGATTAATATGAGGGCGGCTGTATTGTTTTTGCTCTTTGTGTGTTTGCACGAGTGACTTATAAGCAGGTAATGCTGCATAATAATGATGAGAATCTTGTGTTTGTGAAGCTCCTTTCAGACATTTGCTCCCCTTAATTAATCTGACAGCATCTGGACTTGTCAGATTCCTGTCAGAATGAGCAACCTGCAGTCTCACCAGGTTGGATCTGCTGACGTTTCTCTGTCACTTTCAACAAAGCACAAGTGTGAATTTCATGCAGTTGCAAAGACACGCACAAATGGTGCACTTCAAGTTGTGTAAAGTGATTTAGAGAAGGCTTTTTCTGCATTTTGGCACCAAGGTTGGTCCAAAAGCATCACAGAGAACAAAAGACACATGTTTCTCATTCCCTTTGCGCCACAGTTTCACATCTATTAGGCTACAAACTGTAATGTCCATAAAAATAACATTTGACTAGAGTCTGTAACGGGTCAGATTAATGACATTCACTACTAATAAATGGAAACAGGAGCTGAAGTTTAGTTTGTTGCTTCCAACTGTTTGGGATTACTTCCTCTGAGTTTATCAATTGAATTTCCCTTCTGGGATAAATAAAGTATTTTTCATTTCATTTCATCAAATACCTGCAAACAGCAGCAGGATCCAGATGAGCATTTTCAAAAATAAGGGAGTGTGTGGAGGAACAGTATTAGCTTTTTTGTCTAACTAATTATAATAATGACTTGTCCCCAACCCCTCACTTCTGACAGGTGAGCTGATACACAGAGTCACAGTTTATCAGCTGCAGTTGAATCTTTTGTTTTCAGCTTGAGCTCCAGCACAGCTTTCCAAATACTTCTGTTTTACTGTTAGTAAAGCAGTCGCAAGATTGTATGTTTGTACTGCAAAAGGTCAAGATGTTTGGTTGCAACGGTGATGGCAGCGCACATAGAGGCAGTGGCCACTTCAGGAGACAACGAAAGTGAACGTTTTGAGTGTCTTGTCTATCACAGACGTTCATTCCGCAACACTTGCGGCCGCTTTGCTGGGCGTCAGGACAGTGGACAGCGCTGGAATTGCAGCGATCGGTTGTGATCTGGACATACTACACCAACATGGAGTCCAATTGGAGACAACGCCGGCAGTTACCCGAGAGAGAAGGAAGCACAAACGGTATGAATGTAAACAAAAGAGGAGGAGGAAGAGAGCCGGGAGCCATGCTAAGCTAAAGGCTAACCCCTCCAGACCAGCAGGACTGTCCTCCTATTCTCCAATGTCTGCTCCCTCAACAACAAGCTGGATGAGCTACGTTTGCTGGGAGAAACCCTCAGAGAGTGGAGGGACTGCTGAGTGTCTGCTTTAACAGAAACATGGCTCCATGACAACAACCCAGACGGACATAGAACTGGAGGAGACGACATCGTTCTGCGTGGACAGACAGACAGACAGCTCTGGGCAGCATCTGTGGCTTCTCCATCATCACACCATCGTGTGTGTCTTTGTGTCCCTGAAGACCTACCAGGACCTGAAGAGGTTCGCCATGTTCAACGAGTGGCGGCGCGCATGGAGGTAGCGCCCCCTTCAGGAGGCGGCGAGAGTGAACGTTTAGTGTCTTATCCCAGACGTGCATTCTGTAAAACTTGCTGGTTGAATGATCCTGAAGAAACGCTCTCTCATCTCGCCTGTACTACTGCGTATGTACAGCAACATGACAATAAACCTGATTTGATTTGATTTGATGTAAAAAGTCAAGCAGGCTGCGACAGCTTGAGCTGCAGGTGTCAACTGCTTCATCAACCCGGTGTTTAAGTTTGACTCCGTCTTGCTTTGACTTTTTTCCACACATGAATACTTCTCCTTTGTGCAGCCACTGTTGGCTGATGTTTCCCTACAAACCATCTGGGACGCTGTTCAACACATCAGTTTGATGCGGCTGCTCATTTTGACTCTCAAACAAGGTTTACCAATATTAGGGGTTTTTTATCGTCACTTCGAGAGCAAATGTTGTAGCTTGAACAGCGGGTGGGCTCCAGTCAGAATAACACTGATAATCTAACAAACATGTCCGTGAAGATTCTCAGTCATCCAGGTCATGGTTATTCTCATAGATCAGATTAACTCCCAACTCGTCAGTCAGAACTGATGAAGCCTCTTGGACGAGAGGTGAAATGTCTTCAAGGAGCTCAAGAAAGACCAGTTGCTACGATTAAACTACGAGAATCTAACAAAACGTACAACAAAAAAACTCACCTGAAGTCCTCCAGCCTTTGTTTCATTCGTGTCTAAGAGCACCGTGAGGGGAGAGATCTGATCACCGTTTAAACCAGCTGAGTCAGCTTCTTCTCAGAAAGCAAAGCTTTCTTACTGCGCTGATCATCATGATTGGACAGTTTGATACGCTTACTTATTTAAAATTTAGTCTTTTGTTTATAATTGCGATATGATTCAATGCACTTTGCAATCTCACATGTACAGTCGTCCTCAAATGTATTCAGACCCTTCCATTGAAGAAAAGGCAAAATTCACGATAGTCACTCAAATAACTACAAACTGAAAAAAAGAAATTATAATTTAGTGAAAGAAGACATTGCTTTCAAATTCTTGTTGAAAAGAATAATTAAAAAAAAAAAAAAAGCTCTCCCAGACAAATTAGAGCTCTTTGCTGATGAGCAGTGGGTCAAAATCTAAATACCTGTCAACAGGTGTAGACGTTTGACTGAGAGTTACAGAAAACATGATCACGATTTTCATTACATTTTTATTTATTACTACTTTTGTCAATTTCAACTTATTTCAATGACACCTGTTTTTTTTTTCCTTTAATGGGAGGTGATGAATACATGTGAGGACGAGTGTATGTGTATGTGTGTATATGTATATGTATGTGTGTGTATATGTGTGTGTGTATGTGTGTGTGTGTGTGTGTATATATATACACGTGTGTATGTATACGTGTATATGGATATGCATGTATGTGTATATTTATATAGATATATATAAATTGGTAGAATCATAATTGTTTATACTTTTATTGTATCTTATATTGAAAAAAAGTTTTATTTTCTTTTTAAATCTCCAAAATCCACACGTTTTTGGACCTGAAAACTTTCAGACAGACAGACAGAATTTTCAGATTTTCAACTTTCTGACTGTAATAAATACCATCGGTTTTGTGTGGTTTCATAGAAAAACATGAACATTTAAATTGTCATATTTACTTGTGATCACTTTATTCAAAATGTGTCATTCAAAAATTTGCCAACAATACTTGGTTTTGTACTTAGTGGTG
>NW_007579763.1:28936-30436 GCF_000690725.1 Stegastes partitus
TACTTATTGGTAAATAATTCACCTTAAGTCATGCTCACATGAGTACATCAGATTTTCATGACATATATGTTATAAAAATTCCCCTCTAGGAAAATGCTAAGATCCTAATATATCTGTGTATTTGGTCGTATGTATACTATGCTGATACCATCTGTCATCTGGAGTTTCACAATAGTTCTCTAAAAATAACTGATACATGGAAGTACTTGGTATTTATCTAAAATGTCAAAGATACCATTTTAAATATCCATAGTTTATGATAAGAATAAGAAAGTTTCAAGCAAATCAGAGATGGTTGAGCAGAAGGCCCCTAATGATCTGAGATGGAATAACCTTTTCGTGTTGACACCAATAATTCAGCACTTTTTGTCAAATTGCAAGTTTCCATCTTCATGGCGAAGTCTTTACAGGCATTGCACACCGAGAGTTTGGTAGCTTGAGATGCTGTCGGGACCACAGATGGAGCTGTGGGGTTTAAGACTTGAGGCCACGTCTTGTTTGAGCTGTTTCAGATCTTCAGTCAAATTGTTCCCAAAGTTTAGAGCTTGAAAACGAAACTCTGCCTCAGCAAAAAGTGTTTGTCCTGCACGATACAGGAGTGCTGGTTGGTTTTACTGCTAAAGTTATGATCAAACCTGAACACATTACGAACCCCACGCACTGCTGTGATCTCAGTTTTTAGTCAAAAGCGGTAAAACGTTACAACAAACTATAACACAAGTACAAAAGCGAGTTTCGCACCTTGTTCTGAATCATGGATTTCTTTACAAATTAAACAGAGCAAAATAGACTTTAAACACCATAAATGTTTCCTCTGAAGCTCCATGAACCAGAGCAGTGGAGTTACTTACCTTAAAAAGATGTGTTTGTTTGGATTCTGTTGAAAGATGGATGTCTTTGAGCTTGGTCTCGATATCCTGCTGCTTTCAGTCCTGGTGAACTCAATAATGAGGATCTTGTCCTTAAAGCCTTTTCTAACTGACAGGAGTTCTAGAATGCCTTTATGATGTCATCAGCCACTCTCAGCCATTTCTTGCAGTGGTTCATCCTGAATACAAACTGTTGCACATCTTGACAGCAGAACATCAGATCAGATCAGCTTCAGACTTGGTGGGTGGGTTGCTCACCTGAGGAGCTGCAGTGTGGAGTTTAAAGCAGATTGAATGAAGGCCATGTTTGGGGTCTTTTGGGGTCCTTAACCTCCAAAGCCATCAAGGTTGTCACATGTTGACAGCAGTCACAGCACTGCTTCATTCAAATGTAAACAAATTCAATGAAGCAAATAACAAATGTAATTGTGTGTGTATCTGTGTGTGTGTGTGTGTGTGTGCGCGTGTGTGTACATACAGTCGTCCACAAATGTATTCAGACCCTCCCACTTAAAAAAAATCCCAATAGTCACTCAAAAAACTAGAAACTGAAAAAAGTAATAATAAATACAAATTTGCTAACTTATCCATCCATCCATTATCTATACACCTCTTAATCCTCAGTAGGGTC
>NW_007579763.1:33763-35634 GCF_000690725.1 Stegastes partitus
GTCCTACCTCTTTTGCCAGACTGCAGTCTTTGGGCACTTTTATAGCCACGTGCTCTTCAGTTCTCTTCTTCACACATTCGAGCACTGTTCCAAAGCTACCTTGGCCCAGGACCCTGAGGACCGTGTAGCTTTTTGGAACTGGGTAAGAGGGTCTTTGGACATCCTCAGAGGATGAGGATGAGCTTTTAAAGAACATTTTTAGTTTCCTACGGAGACAAAGTGAGACAGAGACAAAAGAGAACCATAAGACTGGGTTACAAAAAAATACGTTTTTGAAGGTGTCCAGGATTCTTTAACTGATATAGGACATTTTAGCAACGCTGAATCCAAAAATGACATCTGCTTTTCTGTATCAGGTCAGGTTTTTATGCCACCAAGTTTTCAAAACATTGATTTTACCGCTAAATCGATTACATTTTTTAACATTAGCGATTGATTTGTTTTAGTATTTCTCATTTGAAATTGGATTTTAGAGGGAAAAAATCATTTTCTAATGCTTTTTATAAGCTAAATGATCCAAAAGTTGATGAGCGTAAACATTTGTAAAGGTAAATACAAGTACATTGCATGTTTCATCAAATCAGAATTTTGACCTCATTGAGCAAAACCAATGTCATATTTGGATTCAGCACAGTGCAATTGTCCAAAATCAGCTCCAAAAACTTTAACACCAATATGGGTGTAGACCAGTGTAATCTATGGATGTCCTGTTAAACCATTTGTAAGCTACCACACTGTTGTGATCTCAGTTTTTAAGAAAATTAGCAAAATATTTAACCATTTATAATATAAAACGGAGTGCTACACCCTGTTCTGACTGGTGTTTCATCACATATCGGACAGCGTTGTGGCCAAATTACATTATGAATGTTGCCTCAGAAGCTCCAAAGTGTTTGCTTCATTAAAAAGAACAGTGGAGTAACTTATTTCACAAAAATGTGGTTATCTGGATTTTGCTGAAATGTGGATGTGTTTGAGTTTGGGGTCGAGCTGGTTCCAGTCTTGTCGAACTCAACAGAGTGAAGTGAATAACTGTCTCTGCTCTGGTTTATATGTAATGCATGAGTTCAAGAATGCCTTCATGAACGCATTGTGTCTAAACTTATCATTGTATAATTTAGAAAATTTCATTTTAAACAACTAAAACTGACATTATTTTCCCATCAATCTGCACTAACTAGCCTATGATGACATAAGTAAAACATGCTCGGAGTGATGTTATTCTAAATTGCGGAAATCTCTCATTTGTTAGAACATTTTTATCTCAACAAAGTCTCATTTGCTTGATTTTTTAAAGCATAAAATATGGATAGGAATAAAGATATTTGTATTTTCATTTATCTATTGATAAATTAAATACTCCTTGAGATATATCTTTTTTTTTAAATGCCTGTTGACCCACTTACAATATGTTATTTTGTACATTGAAATTTTAGATTATGTTTGAATGAAAACATATCAGGAACTATTCAAAATAAAAGCCTGACATTTTCAGTTATTTCTCATCTGAAATACTGGACAAGTAGACCTCTGACTATGGGGGGATTCACATTTCAGAACGAACTGAAACTGTTATGAAAAGTCCCATCTTTGAGCACACGTTAACTCAAAAAAGTGATGCACAGAAGTCAACTAGAGATATTTTCTGGACCATATGTACGTACATGTCACAAGAATATAAAACAGAATACTTTTTAACATGAAATGCTTGGTCACAAAAATACATTTAAAAATGTGAAAAGTTGTTTTTGTTGAACTTTGACAACTGACTGAGCAGGTAAGCTGTACCACAAAAACAAATATTGCTGGACAGCCTGATCCAAGTAAAACCCAGTTCTGAAGTGTCCGATGATTCTCCAAATAATTTATAT
>NW_007579763.1:38072-66387 GCF_000690725.1 Stegastes partitus
TAATACCAAACGTGTACTGTGGCTACTTTACCATCAGAATACCAAAACTTTGTCAGACTGATGATGCAGCAGCGTTACATATTCAGTGTCTGAACAAGACTTAAGTTTTACATTCAGCTGGTGTCTCTGCATTTGAACACAACCTTGACTTGTTCATGTTTTGCATGATGGTAAATCTTTTCCTCTCCTCTTTAATTCTCAGATAGACAATAAATATATTATTGTGAGGGATTAATAGACACAGAGATGGATTGCAGTGGATAGTTTCTCCCTGTGACATTAATTAGATTATAAACACTATCCAAAATGATTTAATATCCTCTGTAGGTTCACGTGAACATTAAGAATATTTACATGACAAATGCTTTCAACTTTAAAAACTTTCTAATTTCATCAGATTTCGTGTAAACTTGTCAAGACTTACAAGTAATTTGATGGTATCATATTGACCATCAATAACACGACACTGACAAGCCCACAGTGCTTTGCAAAATCTCTTATTTTATTTTGCCATTTTTGCCATACTTTCATGAAGGAAGTGGACTCAGCTGAAGGAAACAGGGTCCTGCGATGCTCCCGTATCGTCCGTGGACACTGAGTCCAGCTGACACAGCACCTGTCAGTGGGAAGGAAAGGACATATTTTACTGGAGTGACACCAGAGGGATGTTGGCTGTGCAATCTGGCGCTGCATATCATCGTTAAAACTTGGCACGGCTTGTGATCGCGGCACTATCCCTCATGAAACTCCGAGGCGCGCGAGGCATCTGTTATACTCAGCGTTTTTTATTCTTTATTTTGATCCCCATCTGCTGACATGTGTGCTAGCCCATCGTTTAAACAAACTCTCAGCAACCCTCCATCTACTTCTGTCACGTCATGAACCCGAAAAACTCAAGGATCCAAAGACACATCTTGTTTTTTTTCCCATTCGCACTGAGCTGACTTAAGCTGAAACACTTGTTTTATTTAGGATTTCACAGCAGAAATTGATGAAATGTCATCGCTCGTTGTTGTCATTCACTTCATTGGGAAAGACACGGTGTCTGCTCAGGTGGATGCAAAGTGCATAGTGTTTGTGTAACATCAGGACTGCATTTGTCACAGTGAGTTGTTCAGGTAAAGACGAGCGTCGCTGAAATCGTGGTGTGACTCAGACTTTTCAGCCCCGACGGTCCACGGTGTGCTGGCAGCTGTTCATGCAGCTGTATCTCTGGAGTTTGCACCGGCAGGTCCCACAAGTTCGCTCCACTGCCTCCGATGAAAACATAGAAACCTCAGTTTGAGCTCGAGAGATGCAGCTGCATGCTCAGGTGGATTTTTAGGAACTTAACAAACCGTGGAACCCAACGTCTAAATACAAAACCTGAACAGACTGAAGTGCTTTGAATATCTTTGTTCATTTTCAGTTTTTCTTAAGGATACATGATTTTACATTTTTAGTGTCATCTGACATTTTGCCTGAATGCCGATAACAGAATAATTATTGTCTTTTCCCCCCGATTTGCAGAGAACACCCCTCCTGTAGTGAGATTATTATTATGCAGATATGGAATACACTGCTTTTTAAATGGACGCATTCGCTGGTGAAAATAAGACAACTGCTTAAACTTACATCTTAAGTATGCCATATTTATTTTTATTTAACATTTCAAAACCGTTATACTTCATTCTCCACAACATTGAGTGTTAGTCGACATCATCTCATCCGGGTCGTCCATCTGAAACAGTTTCTGCTCGACTATCTCTGATTTGCATGAAACTTTTCTAACATAAATTCTGGATGCCTAAAATACTGTCTGAGAAATTTAAAATTTAATATGTAAAATACTTTGCAGGATAATTTAACAATTTTTGTTGGGACTTTTTGTGGCAGCTTAAATTGTCTTTTCAAATTTTTACTCACCCATAATCAGAGACTATTTGATCTACTTGTTAAATCCTGAATCAATGATGTGATGAGAAACAAAGAAAATCACAGTTTTTTTTTTTTTGTTGTTTTAAATAATTCCTCAGATATTGTAATTCAGACATCCTCAAATGAACCAAAAGGGCTTCTAAAAGTGGGTTTACAGGCAATTTAATAAAAATATCCTTGGAAATGATTTGATATATCGATTAAAAATTTCACAGATACTATTTTAAATATCAAAGTTGCAGGAACTATGCCTCTGATAATCTGAAATCGACTAACCCACCTGCAAATCACTGTTAATTTTGGGCTGATGCCATCTTCTTTATTTAGATTCTGTATCACTAAATGGGCGAGGCAAAAAATTGTGCCTCGAGCTTTACCCGAAGTGCCCAAAAAAAACGATAGAAATAACCTGCAACATGTCCAGATATTTCATAATATTGCTAGAATTTAAAGGAGGATCTGGCAGATATTTAATCTCCAGCTGTAAAGTGGAGCTCAGGTCTTATGTATGTGGATGAGGAGCTGCAGCGTTTGCTGGTTATCGCCTGTCACATCAGCCGCCTTCTGTTGGAGCGCCTTCTGCTGAGCCTACACCCACCAGCCGATGGTCGTACCAACCTTCACCTGTGGTCTCCAGCTTCGTGTAACGACTGACAGAATGAGGCTGCAGCCTGCATCTGCATTATAATGTTAAGAGGTCAATGGTGCTCATTTAGAGGAGCCAGTCAAGGGTGGGATGCCGCTGAGTGTTTCCCTTTAGAAGTGTTGCAGGCAGAGCCGATGAACGACTGGGGACACGTTGAAGCTCCGTAAAACAGCTGCACAAGCTCTGACAAATGTAAACTCCAACAAAATACAGGCATTGATCAAACCTCTAGAGTAGTACAATGCACTGGTGTAATTCTGGTGGCTCAAAAACAAAACAGAATTTAGCATTTCCTCGTCTTTGTATTTGTGACCAGGTGAGCGAGCGGCAGACTGGCCCTGTGGTATGGAGCCTCCGGCCAGGACTTGTCCAAACGGGACCTTGTGCCAAGAATACTGGACCGGACCCAACTTTGGTATCACCAACTTCGACAACATCCTGTTTGCGGTGCTGACAGTGTTCCAGTGCATCACCATGGAGGGCTGGGTGGACATCCTCTACAGCGTGAGTCTATACACACCCACAACTCATTATATGTTGTGGGCCTGAATTCATTCAGTCTGTCTGTTTGTCTTCCTCTAATGTCTTTGCTCAGTTATTATTGGTTGGGGCTTTACGGTGACTATGACCCAGGATTGAGTGCTAACCAAAAGGATGTAGACGAAGCTGGGTTTTTGCATTGACAAAACAAAGCAACACAACAGTGACATTTACAGAAACCCCTCAGTTGTTACTGACAAAGATGGAAAAGACTTCATAGCGACAAATATGCAAAGTAATGATAAAAAACGCGAACAGATCTCTAGGTTGAGGCGACACTTGCTCCATATATACACTTCTTTCTCCACATATTTTGCAAGAGACTATGGAGAACTGTGTGAAATGTGTATTTACTGCCTGAGTATCACTAATCCTTATGGATGTAATTGTAATTTCCACATTATTAGCAACAAGTATGCATCTTTTGATCATTACTACACAGGAAAATAACATGCTCTCCAGATGACACAACGCTTAACAACACAGTCTAATCAAGACTGTCATTATGATTAGTGGCGAAAGTGTCATGAAATTTGGTTCACCCTTATTCATGGTCTCGAGAGGATGACTTCTGATCATAATGGTGAGTTCTTGCGTTTATCCCAGCCCCTCAACCAGCACTTTGGCATATGACAAGCTGTCTTGAAAAATATTGACCAAATAATAATGATATTTACTGGTGATGATAATGATCCTCAGAGGATAAACCCTAATCCCACTGCCATGTCACTGCAGCGTACTTACTCTTACTGTGACAAATCTGTGTTTAGCATCACAACGTGTATGAAGCATTTTGCTTTGAAATTTGCTGTTAAGTCCATTTATTTGCATTGTAACTGTTGATTTTCATGACTCAATGGCGTTTCCTCAAGAGAACCTTTGCAGTGTTCGCCTACTGCTGGAGGTGAAAGTTAGACAAGCAGAATCATGTCACTTCTGCCTTTGATCATTTTCACATGTTAAGTGAATATTTTGGCTCCTGGGAACCATTAGCAGAGCTGTACATTCTTTAAAACATGAATAATTCATTCAGAAGACGATGTATTTTAGCATACGTGCACTTTTTTTCCCCCAACACCAATGTGCTTAACATTCATATGGAGACGCACATCGACACCTGGGAGCTGCCAACCACAGAAGTGTTACTCACTGAGGGGCTTCCCTGGAGCATTTGGAGGAGTTTTTTTTGTTAAAGCTAAAAGGCATGGTAACAGTAGTAGCTGGTAATGGAGTGGAGAGTGATATTTACATTTATTTTACCCTGGTTTTTCATACTGGTTCATAGATTTGAACATCCACCACTCGTAAATCTGTAGAGTATCTCACCTTCGCCTGTCTATGTGTGTCCTGAAAGCCAGAAACAGTGAACAGGTGAACAGGGAACAAGTGTCAGTGTTCAGAGTTCTGCATGGATTGTAGCGTAGCAGCAGTGGCTCAGTGGGAACACTGTACCTGTCCAGTGTTAGCGTCCGTATGCAGGCAAACAATATGAATAAGAGAATATGTTTGTATATCAACCAAAAATGGCAAAAAAAAAATCCATCTCAAGAAGTTAGTGACCATATAAAATATATAACACAAGCGCACAAACAAAAAAAACCCGCAAAATAATACAATATATGTGGTACTTAACCAACGTATTTAACAGTAACACAGGTCATGAAAAACTGCATGAAAAGGTCGGAGATTTTAAATTTGGGTGTCATGCGAGTGTAAAAGCAGTTATTTATCAGTTAAAAAGGGAACTACCAAGTGGGAATTAGTACAGGAATAAAAGTAGAGGCCCTAAGATGAAGCCTTGTGGTACTCCAAAGGTGACGACATGATGATAAGAGATGGAGTTGTTGTAGATAGCAGGTTGTGTTCTGCCAAGCAAGTACACAAATATGAATGATTACCTTCCTCAACATGGAAAGAAACTGGTATTGAAATAGTAACTTCAATATTGTGAATGGATGTGGACGCAAAGACACAAAGGTTTTTGGTGGCTAGGATTGCCTTAAAAACACTTGCGTTCCAGTTAAAAATGTAGTAATTGTAGTGAAAAATGTACCATAATGGAAAAGCTTATGATACCACTACATGAACATACAGAAACAAGACAATTAAACACAATAAAAAGGCAAAACAACAGCAACAAAGAAACTTCTGTTTGTACAGAAGAACTATGAGAGTCTATTTTCATAAAAAGCAGGAGGCACATTATTTTGCATATTTTTATTATGCTGTACCAAAGATGCTCTGGAATTTAACTGGAAATGGAAAGAGCTAGATAGACATGAAATATGGGAGAATGAGCAGAGGAGAGGAACGCAGTAAAGGATCAGCCAGGAATCAAACCGAGGACGCACTGCTGGACGGCTTTTGTGCTCATGCGTAATGTACCCTCACTAGTTGGCTGTCAGGTCGCCCTGGAATCCACTTTGTTCGCCTGTTTCCTGTTCATTCTCCTACATATGTTCCAGTACGGACCAAGTTCTAGTATCACATCATGTAATGGTGGTTGAGCCACAATTTTGCTCTTGCAAAGACCAACAGAAGTCTACATTTGAAGGTGCTGGTGTAAGTCAGGAGACTTTTAGCCAGTAGACTTGAGTCTGGTCCTGTGTTGCACCATAATTCCAAGATTATTGCGTGACTTAAGCCTTGTTTCGACTTTCGTTTTCACTCATTTTTCACTCGCTGTTTTCTTGTGTTTACAGTTGGGCTCATGTTAAATTTAGACACCAAAAGTACTTGGTTAGGTTTTGAAAGGGTTGGTTTGGGTTAACGTACATGTTGTCGCTACATTGGCCATATCATGTGTGATGATAACGGTGAATTAATGGGCTGATGACTTGGATGGTTTGTTTTGGTGCACTCAGGTGGATTTTCTTACACTTTCTCTTATTCTTGTTTATTTACTAAAAAAACAGAAATGCTAACTTTTCTTTGGTGTTTGTTGTAGTTTTCTTTGTTGTGACAAAACAACACATTGGTCAGAATTAACGGCACAAGCAGAACTCCCTTTTATATTTCTATTTTTCAGACCGTCCATAAGAGAATGAGTGGAAACATGTTGAGGGAGGAGAACTGAATGTCCTGTAACTTTCTGTGGTTGGGCTCAAAGCAGAGCTTGTGTCTTTGACAACTAGGTCACTGGGTTAACCCCTCCAGCAGTACACAGCTTTAGTACGTCTTCTCTCCGTTACCAACCCAAACAGTTTTATTATCTAAACATCAGTACCTCTCTGGTTTATTCAGTGAAGTCAAAAGCATGATATCGCCTCTTAAAAACCACTCGATCCCAGAAGTCAAACAGAAAAAGGAGATTCCCTAAAGGATGAGGGCTGTCCAGCCAAGCAGAACTGAAGAATGGAAGAGTGACTGGGCCGATCCCACAATGACTGTCTGACCCAGAACTTCACTCTTTTATTATTTTTTTAAATAAAATTAAAAACATAAGCATCATATATTGGACTGACAAATGAAGAAATACAACACAAAATTTCATATAAAGACCAAAAAATATGAAAGGTTTGGGAGGTTGAGAAGTTTCTTTCGGGTTAGGGACAACTTGTGGACTAGTGATGTACAATCTCTATTCTGGATATTTAATCATTTTCTTTATCCTTCAAAGCAGGTTACAGTGTAATATTCATCACACTCAGCACAAGTTGTAGCTTAAGTGTAAGGAACGATGGTGTGATGATGTTTGTCACAGCATTAAGTATGAAATATGATCAGGTTCGTACTTTATGTGGATTTAAGAAAACATTTTGTGCTCTCAGTTATGTGCTGGTACACTACCACTGGCTTTAGAAACACATAGGAGGTCAATATAATGGTTTAATCTTTATATTTTATGGTGAAATAACCATCACTGTTCAGATGTGTTGGTAGAGCAGACCAACTTGTTTTTGCATGCAGTTAATTAAAGAGCCCTTTCAGTGAAATCAAGTTTTTTTTTTACCTTGTCAACATGTTCGTATCTTTTATATGCTGGGAGACACTTAATAGGCAAACTGAGCTGTCGACACCACGGCCAAGCATTTCCACCTTGTCATCAGGCTCAGAAACACAAATTCAGACGTCACACATAACAAACCTAGAGAACCCGTCTTGCCAGCGAGCAGTGTGCAGCTTTCTGCATCATTAGATCAGAATCAGTTTCTGATTGGACTCTGCATGACTGAATTACTGTAATTAATTATAATAATATTAAAACTAGTAGTTTTACAGTGTGTGAGCAGTGGAGGGACATAGATCTGCACATTATAGAGGAGGCATCTGAGCCCATTTAGGAACAGAAGGGATCTTAGAAAAATACTTTTAAATGTGTAGCTGTAAGACACAGACATGACTGGAGAGGGACTTTAATGCACCAAAAGAATAAAACACGACCGGGCACTTTGATGCTCCGCTGGACACCTTTAACGTTTGACAGCTGAAATCAACTGGTGCTTTTAAAAATACGTTAATATTCTGCCTTCATGCTACACGTGCAGGACAAGTTAAAGCTTCGATGGAGACCTGCTTTACACTCATGGAATTTGCAACTTCAGTGCTCATTATAGAAAAAGTTCTTGGAGTGTTAATGAACCTTTCTCTGAGAACACGAAGGCCTGAAAAGAAGCGATGACTTGATGACTGAATATTTACTTTGAGCAGCTCAATCTGGGAAAAGCTATTAAAGTTTCACTCAGAAATATCCTTAGAATATATCCAGTTCTTAGTGCATTAGGAGGTAATAAAGAAAGAGACGGAGCAGGTGGAGGTCGAGTTAGCGCTGATGTGGATGTTAATGATGAAGAAAATGCAGCCACACGCACATTAAAGGCCTTAATAAAACAGAAAAGTCGCGATCGTCTGTCCGCTATTCATTTGCGTTTTACTAATGAGATGCTGCGTTCATTGACAGCATCCTTATTGCTTAATTTTTATTTCTAATTATCATTTTTTAAAACGCTATACCATCCTGTGTTGGTTGCACGTCTTGTTCCTCTACAGTATTCCTCCCTGTTCCTGTAAATCCCCTCTGTGCTGTTTTTATGTCTTCATTTCTAAAGTAGAGGACGTAAAACTGAGTAAATCAGTGGGAATAAATGATCAACCTCTACTCCTCGTTTTATTATGTGCAAGATCCTCTGGTAAATGCATGCAATGATAATAGAAGTGCACTTTGCAGGTGCATGCCAAACTTTGCCTTCTGAAAAACACACTTAAGTTTTGCCCTCAACATGGAAAAGCATGGATCCATTAAGTTTTACTTATTTGTGATTTCACCTTGAGTGTTTCCCCTTTTCTGCCTCCTTCCGTTCATTTTTTTCCTCTTTACTGTGTTTATATGCTCCTTTAATCCCCCCAACACGTCTCCTTTTCCTTTTCGCTGCCTCATTTCTTCTCCCTCTCCTTCATCTCCTGGTCTCCCAGGAGAGAGCAGCTAACTGGCACAGAATCTGTGAGCCACTTACCGAGTCATGTTTCCTCCTTTTTTCTCCTCGCTCTTCCTCGTTTCGCGCCCAAACATCTCCCGTAGATTTTTCTGGCTCATTATCCTAAAGCGCCGCAGTCCCACACTGCTGCCATCCAAGAATGCATTTTCTCTGTGTGGAAACTTTCACTTTGTGCTTTCGGCTTTTTACTTTCCCCCCCGTTTGCTCAATGTCGGTCCTTTTTGATCCGCAGGTTATTTGTACTTTCAGCCTCTTCGCGTGGCTTTTATTACTGTGTTTGGCGTCCACCTGTCCAACCAGGTATTTCTCTTTCTACTCATTAATTTAATCCTCTTGTTCTCTCTGTTTTTTTAATCTTTGTCCAATATTCTTTCACATGCATGAAGAGCTGTTTGGTTAAACTAGGAGGTTATTACTGCAGACATGTATGATTGAGGAAGACAAGCTCCATGTTGGGAGTGTTTTTCTTGATCTGATTTTTTCAATTTCAGTATCAATTTCATTTATCCAAAGCCGCATACATCTTAGAGTAGACACATTCGTACACTAATGTGTGTTCAGGTTTAGTATCGTGCCCGAGGATGCTTTGACTATAGAGGGGCGGGGGATCGAACCGCCAACCTTCCGCCTGGTTTACCACATGCACAATGTTTAGCTCACTGGAAAGGGTTTTTTCCTAAACTTCACCAAAGTTTAACACCTTTCTGACATCCGTCTGTTTACTTGGCAATGAAAAATAATTGCCTGCGACCGGCTGACCACGGGACCCCTGAAATATATCCACATGATAGTTTAAGTTCTACTTCACTCAGTGGTGAGACACTATGATTATTTCTGTCTGTTTGTTCACACAGCAACAGACTAGTTTACAGTACACTATTTATTTTTTGGTTTATTCAGATGACAGTATTGTGATTTTATTATTTGCCCTCAGAAACAATGAAATGACATGATGATTGAACTATGAGGGCTGTTGTTGTTATGAATAATATTATGAACCTGCTTGGATCCCATTGGCTCCTCAGGGTGTCAGTTTTGGAGGTGAAGCCATCTGATTGGTTGATGAGACGAGACAATTGGTGTTTTAATATTATGGGTTGGTTTTTGTTGAATTGGTAACTGATGGTTGAGACTTTTTGCAGTCAGGGGGAGTATTTTAGACAAACATAGACTCTGCTGTACACATTTTCTATCCAATTTCTTGTTGGGGAGGACGCTGTTTTGTTTTGCTCCCACCATTCAGCGGCAAAACTGTATTTATGTTTTATTGGTTCAGCTTATCAGCTCCAATTCTGTGAGCTGGTTAGACTACTACAACAGTAAAATCCTGCTTTTGCATTCACAGTCACTTTCAGGGAACATTTTCAATGCAAGACATTTACCGTGTGGTACTTTTACATCAGTAAAGGATCTGAGTGCTTCTTCCACCACTGCTCTGTCTGTCAAGGTAAACAAACACTAACTGCCCTTAAAGGAGAGTGTTGATGCAGACTAGTGGGTTTGTCGTGTGAAGTGAAGTAGCAGCATGTTGTTACTGTAAACTTTAATCAGCTGCAATGAGCCTCAGTCAGTGCAACAGTTACCGTGTGTTGTGTTCGCTGTTTGGGAAAAGAAATGCAGCGTTCTCCTGCATTCTTCACCTGTAAACGCAAATGAATGTTATCAGGTGAAACGCAGAGCTGTAACCATAGCGACGACGATGTCTTTTCTGCTTTCAGACATATTTTAGGCTTTACTTAGTTTGCTTTAATGTAACAGTAATGGAGTCCAGTCGGTTCTTGTAAAGTGCTTTGCAGTGTATTTGCTAAATTAAGGTAATTGTTCGTCACATAATTAGTGCTGTTCACCTGCTAATTAAGCAACTCAGCAGTGGCTAAGAAGGGTACCTGAGGATAGTCCTAGAAGTCAAAGTTTATTAAGACCAGTACAGACAGACAGACAGACATTAACCTTATTCAGGACTTTTGGGGTCTTTTGGACCCCAGGCCATTTGGTTTAGGTGACAGGTGTTGTTTTTTTTTAATATTTGAAGATTTTTCTTTAAATATAAAAAGAGCGACATTTGTCATGCATTTGGAACCAAAAATACATCAACTTATCAGAACATGTATTTAACATAGTGTAAAAGTCTACAATGAATACCAACAAATACTTTGCACATATTCTTTCTTGGGGTCCAGTGGACCCCAGAAGACCTTCTACGTATGACAACATGAAAGTCCTGAATAGGGTTAAACTTGTATAAGTAATGTTTGTTATCCAGTTGATAAACAGTACGCTGTTTATGAAACACTAGAACTAAAATGAAACTTTCCCAGTGGTTCCTTGTAATGTGGCTTTTAGAAGTGGTTGCTCATTGCAATGACGGCTGTACCGGTGGATTTATTCGAAAATGAAATACTTTGGCAGCTGAAGAGTTTTTGTAATTCAACAAACAACAATTTGTGCAGCAAGCTCATTGTCATTCTTACTTATTACTATTTTGGTGGCCATTTTTCTGTTGCTATACCTCCTAAACGCATCTCAGCAGCTGTAAACGGAGATGTTTTTGGAACAAACTTTGCCTCCTCCTCTTTATCCTTTTTATATCAGGATACCTCATGAGTATTATTACTTACGTAAGAAGCCCTGTTGAGATACTTAATAAGCTGACCTTTAAAGAACAACTCTTGCTTTTGGTGCTATTTATGTCCAATAGGATGCCCAGTGCAGTGAAACAGCATTTTTGCTCTGCTATTTCATGTTTGCAATGCACATTTTCCATTCACTCAGGCTTTTTCCAGCCCTATTAGGCAACTTATTCATATTTAATATCTTTAATTCATCCAGTAATGTTGCAGAGTGGGTTGTGTATTTGGTTGCTGTTTTCTGTGAAGTGATGCCATGTTTCCTGGACTCATCTTGATTGACAACATCCTCAGTCCTGACTCCCCGTGAGTCGCCATCCAACAGGGCCAAAATGTTCTGCAGCTTCGCAAAGTTTATCCAAAGTTTGTGCTGAACAACAGAAAAATAAACAAACTCTCCCAGTTTGTGTCAGGAGAGCAGAGAGGAGAACCCAAAGGCAGGCTGAACCGGGCAGGTACAAACAGTTTTACAGTAGCTTATTGGAGAAAAAACCTGAAGCTTGCAGGCAGGACGGCAGGTTGGCAGGCAAACAAAACCAGATGGCAAGGCAGAGATTGTGGCCCAAACAGGTAATCTAGGAAAACAGACAGAAAAGCAAGGATGAAGAGTTCAGACAAACAGACAGCAACAATCTGGCGAGGAGTGAAAAAGTGGAGAACAGGGTTGAGTTGCCCTTTTTTTTTTTGTTGCAGAGGAAGGTCCCAACTGTTTCCAATGATTTCAACTGAATGAAATGACCCAGAAGTATGTAAGTAGTGACCGTGATAAGAGCTGACAGAACTGTCTAAATACTAAGGACAGATGCTTCAGTGCTTTGATTTGCTTATTTGATTATTTCAGACATGCCACAGTATCATGAAGGCAAAAAAAGGAGAGAAAATAAAACACACAAAATGAAGAACAAAACAAAAACCAGAACTTCTACCTTTCTAATCACCGTCAGCAGACAATACACTCATCCATAGTTGTCGACAATTCCTTCCAAGATTCAAAGCGATCATCGGCCATGTACAAATAACCCAGTCTCCACAAAACTGCATTCTGATACAACTAAACTGCATTCTCAATTAAACTTTGAGGGCATTTTCTGCCAGATAAAGTCTTGTAACATATCACAAATATCTGTCAAATCATGTATTTTACTCATAGACTGTATAAAAGATGGACTTATTAGTTTTCATAGTCAAATCCAGAGATCAAGTGGCCAATCTGAAAATAAATCAATACTGAATTTTTAAAGAATCGTCAACATTTTGCAGGGCAAGGGGCGTGGCTGGCTTGATTGACAGTCGGCAGCGACAATGCAGACGAAGCGAGCAGAAGGTGGTAAATGTGGGCGGGCAGAGAGGGCCCGCCTCTCAATCCGTCTGACCAATCGCTGCTCCTATGGCTCCGCCTCCCTCCGACGATTTTTGCATCACCGGCTCCAAAAATCCAAGATGTCAACCAGGAAGCAGCAAAGAAACAAAAAACATAGGTGTAGCCTGAAAAGTCAGGCAAAACCAGAAGTTCCTCAAACCGTCATTCTTTTAAAGGCCAGCAGGGGGCGACTCCTCTAGTTTCTGAAATAACTAGGTTGTATATAAGTAAATGAAAAAATAGCCCTTCTTCCTACATGAACTGCTGCCTCTGTAAACATTTTCCTAATGAGTTTTTAATATCAATTGCTAGTTTCAAGTCTCCTTCAACACAGCAGGATGTTAATTTTTTTAAATTGCTGTTTAATGTAGCGTAAAAGCGATGATATAGCGGCGTCTGTTTTAAGGCGGGGCAAGCTTGGGATTGTCAGATTCACCCCTCGCATGTTTCAACATAGCAAGACAGCCACAATTACAAATTACAGTAGCTGTTAAACCAACGGATCACGGTTGCAACATCCATCTTTTATATTCAGTCTTTGAAAGCAACAACAGCAGACCCACATAAAAAAAGCAAATATTCAACATGAACACGAGCTTTGTAAGAAAAGTCAGATCCTCTTAGTGCCGGGGTGGGCAATCCTGGTCCTCGAGGGCCACAGTCCTGCATGTTTTAGATGTTTCCTTCTTCCAACACACCTTATTCAAATGATCAGGATGGTTATCAGGCTTCTGCAGCGCTTGATGATGAGCTGATCATTTGAATCAGGTGTGTTGGAAGAGAGAAACATCTAAAACATGCAGGATTGTGGCCCTCGAGGACCAGGATTGCCCACCCCTGTCTTAGTGGGTTGTCTTTTAATGTGTTCTTTTAAATTCTCCACCACATCCTCCCTCGACATCATGACATTTTCTTTCATGGTCAAAGAAAACTGTCTAATACCTAGAATGTCTTTTTTTTTTTAAATTTACGGTACAACCACAACCTGGGTACACACACAGGGACAGCTGGTTGGGATTTGCCCGGCTTTGACAGACAGGTAACTTGGCAGAGAACAGAAGTCCGATGACATCTGGTGAACTGATGGAGGCCGGAGTGAAATATGGAACATAGAACAGAGTAAAACTACGGCAGAACCCAAGACGACATCATGTAGCAGCAAAGAGCCATAGGAAGGCAGTGGAGCGTGGACGCATGCGATACCATTAATATGCTGAATCTACAAATGTACATGCACTCTTGGTACAGGAGCTTGGGGGGAGGGTGAAGTCTATAACAGCGAGACGGGGGGCTGCATTCTGTAGATTATATACTTTCTCGTAACCCAGCGTTCACCTCGCAGATTGATGACCGTGCTGCTTCTGCCCGCAGGGAGAGCGCTCAGACCTTCTTTTCTAATGGCGCAAAAGAAAATGCAGAGTGCCTCTCCCTCCCCGTCCTCCCCATCCTCCCTATCTCTGCTCCTTCCTTCCTCGCCGCCGTCCATCCCCCCACTTCGCTCGTAACTTCACCTCCCCCGGCGAGGCCATGTTGCAGGATCCCGTTGAGTCGCGGCAGCTGATGCGGTGGAACGAAGCGCCGCTGTCTGCCATGTTATTCTTCAGCTGGAGGGAGCGGCAGACAGTGAGGCTGCATTCAGACTGACAATAGCACCGGCTGGGAGGGTGTTAGCATGTTATTACTGGTGCCAGTGAGCAGATCAGATGAATGTCCTCTCTGGTGGTTGATTAAACCCCTAAAAACTCATCTTTGTATATTAAGGTTCCTTATTTACCATTTTTGTCAACAAAAATCATCCTTTTTTTGCCTTAAAATGCCTCAGATGTGACTTTACACTGTTGCTTCTCCAAGTCTACATATCATTTTTCATCCACTCACTGCAGCTTATGCACACCTGCTCACCTCTGCTCAAACACTGTAAAACCTCTCTATGCAATGGCAAGCTGTGATTTTGGAGTCATTTGCTCCAAACCTGAAACTGATTTTGAGGAAGAATAGTAATACAGAAAGCACCACTATGTAATTTAACAAGCTTGGTTCCCTCGGCTTGTTAGAGGGAAGTTCTGATGAAGTTGTTCTGCCCTGGTCCAATCCAAGTCTTTCAATATTCAGTGTCTGCCAACACCAAGTCTCAATCTGCTTTCATGCTTTGTTAACATGTCATATGATGTTTTTTATATGCTAGAAGATCCATTTTTCTTCCTCTGAATCAGTTTTTGGTTTAAACACTGAATCACTCCAGTGTTACAACTTGCTATTAGGTAGCGTAGAACAGTTCGTAAGTGAGCTGGTGTGCTCGAGTGTAGATCACATTCTATAGGAAGCAGTGGCGTAGAGTTACATTTAAACCATTTGAAGGTAGGAAATGATAGTTTTCTTTAAAAAAAATCCTCTAAATATGTAACTTGACATATCGATAGATAGATAGATAGATACATAGATACATAGATAGATAGATGTATCCAGTAGCTCAGTACTAGTGAACAATGTACAGTGCTTAACAGATTTATTAGACCTCCACCCAATGTCAGGTTTATGCCACAGCTGCCCTAAATTAGCAGAATTGGTAATTACGACAATCATTTTTTTTATGTTTCTGTAATGATTAATTAACCATTATGTAGAAGCTTTTTTATTTTTTTTTAGCCAAAATGATATTTTTATGCCAAAATATAATAATTGTTATTATTATTATCATCCATAATTTTCAAATTTACTGTTTTAAAAAAAAACTAACTGAAAAAATAGCAAATCACATTATTATTTTCTGATTAAGATGTAAAATTCTAGTTATTAGCATTCCTGAACAGACGCATTAGTTTTAGTGGTTGAATGTTGTGCTTGATTGATTTCTGACTCCTCAGAGAAGCCAAGTGACTCAAATTTTGGGTATAAAAAGGTGAATTCAGTTTGAAATTCCTCCTTCCTGTTCAAAATGGTAAAATCTCGAGAGCTGAGTGTGAATTAAAGCCCTTCATGATGCTGGATGGTCTATATATATATATATATATATATATAGAGAGAGAGAGAGAGAGAGATGCAGGGCTCAACAAGTTAGACAGGTGTTCTAATAAATTTGTTAAGACTGTACATTTGTAGAAACCATCAGCTTCGTCCAGTTTGGTAGGATATTAGAGTTGTTATATATGGTCATCTAATAATCAGCATCCTTTAGTCATGATGTTTCTGTAAATGCGCTTTTTGCCGATTATCAGCAAAATGATCATTGTCATTTCAAGCTGCCCAGTGGCACCGACATGTCATCCAAAACAACGAGTCCTCTTGTTGGACTGAAGGACCGAACCCAAGTCGTGATATATGGTGAAATCCATCTTCACTGCAGTCATTACACCCACCGAGCGAGCCTGGGAGGGAGAGAGTGTCACCAAACAGAGTCGACGTTCCTCCGTGATGTTATAATCATGAACTGAGCGGAGGAGAGGGGAAGGCAGTGAGACGGAGAGAGATCTCAGCTTATGCTAATGATCGTAATGTTGCCAGCTGCTGCAGAGCTTTTGACTTGAGAGAAACATCCTCCTCCTATCAGTGTCGTCTTTAGCGGCTAAACCTCGCGGCGGATGCTACCGATACGTAGCTCCAGAACGCCGGAGGCCAGATTATGGTGGAGAACGGAGTAGTGGGAAAAAGCAAGTCGAAACCCCTGCAAAGAAAAAGAAAAATAATAAGCATCATCCCTGCAAATTATTCTG
This sequence comes from Stegastes partitus, assembly GCF_000690725.1. Lineage (NCBI taxonomy): Eukaryota > Metazoa > Chordata > Actinopteri > Pomacentridae > Stegastes > Stegastes partitus. The sequence continues at coordinate 54,308 of NW_007579763.1, forward strand.
TCATTTGCTGGATTTTCCTTCGAGTTTCCTCCCTCACCTACATCTGAAGTCCCCCTGCTGTGATAATAACAGTCAGTGTGAAGGCTGGATGTTAGTGAGAGGACACATTACTGAAGGAAGAGCACTCTGTCTGTATGTAGCATGTCTTTATTAATGCGTGATTGTTCTTCATGTGTGCAAAATAAATGGTTCGAGTGGCTTCCAGGCCCAAACAGGGAACGTGAGAAACCGTACTAACCTTCAGACCTCATTTTCGATATCAGCTGTCAGATCTGCCTGGTTGATTCTGACACAGTTCTCTCATTGCGATCCCTCTGCACCCTGCTGTGGTTAAGGTTGGAGTGTTTGTAGTTTGAAGTTAAGCTTAGGAAACGATTGTGGTCATAAATAAAGAATAACTGCCCAGTTAGGACGGAACAGCAACAAAAGACAACACTCTCTATCGATAGGTCTCCACTGTAAGAGTTGTGCGTTAAAAGTTCTTATCAGTTTAAGCTGCTTTGTCATTAATGTAGTTTGGCGTCATTGTTTTGAGATTCAGGCGCGTTATAACCTTGTTGTCTATTCTCGAGCAGAGCTGTGAAGCTGTAGAGCTCTGTAACCTCACTTCTGTCTCCACACCGACAGTTTTTCTTTTATTTTCCTTCTTCTAGCCCTCATTGCCAGATATTGTTGACAAGAGATGTCAATTTAGACAATTTAAGAGATTCTGCGCAGCTCCCGGTGGAGACACAAAAGACTTTATACAACTTGCTTTGCATTTTCAGGAGCATTTCACTTGTAAACACACTGTGATGTCTTCTTTTGATGGAGTTGCCCTTTAAATATAGTCTATATGTGACCGGTCTGCATGAAATCAGTGGCATTGCGCCTCGGGCTTTATTCAAGATACAGCCCGAATTACATTAACACATGATAAGATATTGATTTTGGGTTTATTGAATTTCCCTTCTGGAATAAATAAAGTATTTTTCATTTCATTTATTACTTGGATTGGTCCATTTAGTTATTTTCTACATGTAGGTAACATATAATATTACAGCTGTATTAATTACATATTATCTAATAATATTACGTCTGTCAAATACCATCAGGCGCTATGCGACTGATTTTGTGCAGATGGGTCACATATAGATGTACATTAGGGTTGGGACTTTAATGTGTTAATTTCGATTAATTGTTTACCTGAAAAACTAATATGTATGAATCCCGCCTTTAATCGTACCTTTCTCTGGTCCCTAATTTCTGGCAGAGTGGTGACACTGATGCACACACTCCAGCCCAGTAGGTGGCGCTAATGCACCAAAAAGTTGGTTTAACAGCCGTGAAGAAGATGCAGAGGATGCATTAAATGACATCAGCACACAAGAAAGTTTGTGATAGAAGACGAGACCGCATTGCTCGGCTTGTTGGGCGGCTTGGATAGAACGACTTTTAGGATGAAAAGTACGAAAATGTTGACTATAATCGCTATAATTGCACCTTGTGTTTGCATTAATCTGTGATTACAGTGAACAGATAAAAAATGCATGGATAAAAATCTATAAAACATAAACATTTATGTTGTTTAAGTTCATTATATGTCTATTTATTGATGCAGTCGTCAACCAAAATGTATTTTAATTGAAAAACTTTCCTTATTGTGTCAAATATTGTTATTTGACATAATTACAAAGCCCCTAATTAGATTTTTTTTTTTCAATCGCATCCCACCACAAATATATATATACAATGATAAAGGCTTCTTCACTTTTGGGCTTATGAAGTCAAGCTCAACCCGTTTATCAGTCAGCTGATAATATAGAACGATATCGGCCAATTACGTGTACATTTTTTTGACATGTATTGTCTGAAATGAAAAACGTGCAAAACCTAATGTAGAAAAACATGCTTGGTTTGTTCACTGTCTGCAGCACATGTAGCAGAGATCCACATTTCTGTACCCTATCTGAATGTATATTTCTATTACTAGTCTTTAAAATGAAAAAGTCTAATTGAATAAATACAAAAGCAAATGATAAAAACACTAGAAACAATGAGTCACATCAACGTAGAATTTCTCCTAATGCAAGGCGCAGGTATTGTCTCAGCAGTCCGTCTCCCTTTCAGCCGTAATGCCACGACAGTGATGTACAAAAGACAGCAGAGCGGCGCCTCTCTTCACACTGTGAATGCTGCTGCAGCTCCGAGCCAGTCAGCGGGGAAGCGACACTGTTGTAGCAGCAGCGCGATGTGTGGGTGGTTTCTCAGCGTTGATAATGTGGCAATCTTCATTTCATGGGTCCTGATTTTATTACATTTCCTCTGTCTCTCCTGGCGACCCGGCGGCTGCCATCAAATTAGAAGCGACCCTAATTACTTCTGCTGTGTCATGTTCAGACTTCACACTGAAAAAAATTGTACATAATTACATTATATCACGTGACTTCTTGTTTTTTTCTCTCTCTGCTCTGCTTTTGCGGCTCTGTCGGAGAAAGGTGACGTCATGTATTACTAGGCATCATTACAATTTACCAATCCTGCTGTAGTAGTAGTAGATCTTAGTTTTAGACTTCCAGACAATAACAACTGGTGCATTTATTTATTTATTGCACCGAACAACTTTCCTGTTATTGAGACCTGAGTTTGAGTGGTTTAATGGGGTCGAAGGCACCTTTTCCTCTCGCTTCATTAGAGCCGTGTGAATCGGACAGACAGCTGCACCTTGACCCTGTCACAGCGGCGTCATGCGCTGACAGCAATCTGTTGTCAGATTCTTATAAAAATAGAGCAGCGCAGAGGGACGGACCTGGTGTGATTCAGTCCTCGGACTTCAGTGGACAACCGGAGAGTCGATATCAAAGAAGAGGAACCAAAGTTAGACGGTTCTGTTGAGTGTGTACATGTGTTTGGACGTCTAATTCTGAAGGTTTTTTCATACAAAGACATGATGCAAGAATGTCATTTAGCTGGGCAATGTGCACAACTGTGACAAAACGAGGATTTTAATTACTGTTCCACCTCTACTCCACCCAAAAAAACAAGTGACTAAGTAAGTAAGTAAAATGTATTTATATAGCACCTTTCACAGATACAAAATCACAAAGTGTTTTACAACAATAATATAACAAGGATAAAAACAATAATGATAAAGGTAATAAACTGTTAAAACAGCTGAAATACAGTGCGTCAAAAACAATAAATAAAATACAATAAAGCAGCTAGAAGTCAACCAAAAGCCTGTCTGAATAAAACCGTTTTGCCCCATAAAAGTTTTACAGGAGTCGACCGATCTCAGCTGGAGAGGAAGAGCATTCCACAGTTTTGGTGTGAGAGCTTGAAAAGCAAAGTCACCAAGGGTTTGTACTTGGATCGAGGGACAACAAGTCATTTTTGTTGGGCTGACCTCCACAGTATTTTTCCGACCTCTTTCACTAAAGTGTGTAAGTAGAAGCTGTAGTTGATTAAAATGCTGCTTTTGTTGCGGGGAAAAAAGTAAAAAGTTATAATAATAAAAAAAAGACTCCGGCTAGCGGACGCTAACAACAACAACATGGCGGGAGGACGAGCTCACGGCTAAAGCAATGCTGAGCAGCTGACGGTCAGGGCGCGGCTGGAAGACATTGTCCAGGACGGAGCACACTGCTTGATGAAATGGCTAAAAAAAAGAAGCTGCACCGTAAAGCCTTAAAAATTAGCACCAGAATTTTTAAATGTTTAAAAGTTCAAAATTAATCAGGAGCCAGTGAAGAGAGGACAGGACTGGGGTGATGTGGGATATGCAGTTAGTTCCTGTTAAAGACGAGCAGCTGCACTTTGGATTGTCTGAAGGCGGTTAAGAGTGAGTACTTTGAAATAAAATGCAAAAGAAAGAGAGGAGGAAAAAGTAGAACATTCATGTTTGGTTTCATTTCAGACAGAAAAACTACAGCACAGTTTGCGGCATTTAAACCAGCTGTATCATTATTACGTCTTTTTGTTTTGGTTACAAAGGAGAAGAAGAACTCTCAAACAAGCTGTCATGTTATAAAATGTGCTACGTCTAATGTGACATTAAACATGTACAGAGAAACCAAGCAGCAACGTCCACCGCTGAAAATAAAACCAACATAGAAGTATCAACTGTAGTTCCTGAAACAACCACTTGAGGCTGACTCTAGAAGTGAGTCACCCCCCATAGACCCCCACGTTGAGATGCTCAACTTTACAGAAGAAATAAACAAGTTTACTGCCTGATACAAAACACAGTTTTGGTCTCTGTTGCGAATTTGCCATTTTATGGCAACTGTACCAGGGATGAGTTTGAATATAACTCACCTGTTTGAATCGTATTCGGACTTAATTTATGCATAATTCAGAGCGTGGCTGCTTCAAGTGACATGTGGTTTCCATAATAGGACGGTTCATGGCCTTCCTCAGCTTCACCTCTTTGTTCAGTTTTGATTAGCCAGGAGTAAGAAGGCTCTGTCACCTACAAATCACATTCCAATACGACTAGACGGCCGTCTCAGTTACATTTTGAAGGAAACATGTTTTCCAGCAGATTGTTTGTTACATGTCACCCATGCATTTCAAATCAACATGTCTTTGCCATTTTTCGCTCTCTTTCATTTCACCTTTCATTTTTCTGTACACAAAGATCTACCTGATGTCTGTTTTCATGTGGACCTCACCACATGCTGCTGTTCTGGTTCATGTGTACTAGGTCGTATTTATGTACTCTGTGAATGCACACTACCCTCAAGCGCGCATAAAGACTCTCATGGGTTTGTTGAAGTAACACAATGTACGTCACACGGACCTGAGTGAAAGCCTCGTATACTAACAGATGCATAAGACCGTCCTTATGCCTCCATCCTCCTCCTTTTATGTCTGGACTTTAGTGCTCCTTCAGGACTCGTGGGATCCTTTCCTGTTAGAGCCTCATATTTCTGTGACAAATCTGTTTCTGTTAAAACGTAAATGAGAGAGTAGTTTAGCTGTATAGGTCTGTGATTTTTGTAGATAGGGATGGTAAAGCCAGGACGAAAGCAAAACCATTCTGATGGAAAATACTGGTGACTTTGCATTCCTTGAAATAAACAGTAGATTAGTGTCATGCTTGTGGCAACCTGTTGAATTTTAGTTCTCTGTTGGTCTCCTTAGAAAAGTAAATGTTTCTTTACAGGCCAGTCGTCTGTGTGCTCTGTGTTGCCGGACAGGTCATGTACAGCTGCTTTATTAGAGCTTGTATGTGCTGGAAATAAAGTTTACAGGAGAGTGTAAATGTGCCATAAAAACAAAACTTTCAGTTAAGAGAGGAAACGAATGCTCCCAATCACTCACCACTTGACTCAATGTCATTAGATGAACTATATGAATTACATCATTTTCGGACTCTAGGCCGCACTTGTCTATAAGCTGCAGGTGTCCACGTTGTAACATGAGATGTTTACACAGAGAGATCTTTTTAACTTTTAATCAAATACGTACCGGTATCATACACAAATATGTACCGTAAATGCTTTTTTCCCAACAGTGCCTGTAACACGGCTTGTTAAAATAAATAAAAAATACCGTAGCCTACCAGGAAAAGTCACTGATCGCTACCTTCATCTTCCTCCTGCACTAAAACCACTAAAGTCGTCTTCTTCAGTGTTGGAATCGAACAGCCACAGAATCACTTTTTTCACTTCCTCAGTCTCTCTTTCGTTGTCGCTCTCAATGTCACTTTGGTCTCGAGGCAAATTCGTCAAAATCCATAAATTAGCCGCGTCATTGTTTAAGCTGCAGTGTTCAAAGTGTGTGAAAAAAGTAGCGGCTTATAGTACGGAGTTTACGGTAGTGGAGCTTGAAGTTCTACTGTGTGCTAGATAAGGAAGTGTTAAATAAGATGACTAAGATCAGAGAAATGTAGGTTTCCTTGGATTACATTATCATGCAACAAGTGATTAGAATTTTATGGGAATTAATGGAGTTTTTGCTACTTAGGATATAGAACTATTAGCATTAAGATGAACAATCTCAGAATGTGTTGGTCTGGATCCCAAAAGACAAGCAGCTTTGTGCCAACATTTAAATGTTCTGCCTTTAACTGCCTGATTAAAAATCGCCAACATTTCTCTCTAAAAAAAAAAAAAAAAGAGAAAGTTGACTCTGAGAGAGATGACGAGATCCTCAGATTCACTTCCACCATGAAGCTGTTGTGATTTATTCTTCTCCTTTGTGCAACTCCCTGAAGATCTTTTGCTCTCTGAGCCACCGGAGCTGCTGAGCGCAGTCGCTTGTGCTGGTTGTGAATGTTTCAGGACTGTAAGGAGCTGCAGAATTGATTCAGAGTGGCTGTCTTCATTTCAGCAGGCTTTCCTCGTGTGTGATGGTGGCGCTGTCAGCTGAGAGTGGGAGTGCACTGTCACCCCGCAACTGCATGATGCATGACTCCAAATTTTGTGGCAGCTTTTTCCTCATTTATCATTGGGAGCAGTCAGCCACAGATGACTCATGGGAAAAAAACCAGAGGTGAAATAACGGTATCATGTGAACTCATATAAAAAACATTGAATTCGGCGGATATAAGTCATTACCAAAGGTTGTCTTTAGACAGCAACAAAGTGTAGGATGTGGCCACGACCTGCCAAGGCAGGAAAAAACAAGTTCACTTGTATAGAACCTTCCTCCGGTGCTTTACATAACACAGAGAAACCATTAAAGAATAAGCAGAACGCAGTATAAAAAGATATAAGAAGAGTTTAAAAGAGTGAAATAAACAGGAGAGTGAAATAAAACCGAATAAATATTACAGCGCAGCTACAACACAGTGCACAATATGACGTTTATTTTAATAGAACATTGTGGCAAACAGCCTTGATTTGAGAATTAACATTAGAATTACGAATTAGCAGCAGATGTACATTTTCTACAAGTTTCTTTCACTTATGTGATGCAAACTAAATGATTCAGTGCTTCTGCTGAGATAGAAGGTTTTACATGTTCTTCAAGTGATAATAAGCTGATTTTGGAATTATTTTAAGGTGGATCTTTCTGCATGTTCTCCCCGTGCAGCGTGGGTTCTCTCTGGGTTCTCCAGCTTCCTCCCACAGTCCAAAAACATGTTGAGGTTAATTGGTGATTCTAAATTGTCCGTAGGTGTGAATGTGAGTGTGCTTGGTTGTCTGTCTCTAAGTGTAGCCCTGTGATAGACTGGTGACCTGTCCAGGTGAACCTGCCTTCACCCTGAGTCAGCTGGGATAGACTCCAGCCCCATAGTGAGGATGAAGGTGTAGAGATGATGGATGGATGTTAAAGGTTTCATATTGTGGCCATTTATGGCAAATGAATAAAAGTCTAGCATGAAACTTGAACAAATCTTTCATTTTTCAGCTCAAAATAGTGCAAAGATGCTTCATTTCACCTTTTAAAAAACTCTTTTTAAGACATAAAAAAAAAAAATGCCGTTCATATCTTTGTATGGAGCTGAGGTGCTGCTGTCTCCGCCTCCTTCAGGAGGGAAACCCTCTCTGCGTCTGTAATTGACTGAGTAAAGCAACTTAGGCTGCGTTCGAAATGTAATACCTTTTCTTTCTCCTTTAAATACGTGCAGCAGCTGCCATTGCAAAGTGTGCACTGTTTCATGCAATATGCATCCAAATGGGATTTTACGTAGGGTGCAAAGGATGTGCTAGAAAAGCATGCTAGCTTGCAAACTCCAAAAGTAGTAAGACATACTGGTGTTTTTGACATACTTTCTGTCACTCTTTCAGCCTTGTTTTGTCGGCTGACAGCAGAAACAGAGAAAGATGTAAATGAGAGAAGCTTTATTTGGAACTTGACTCTATTAAAATACATGTGAGCACAGAGAGCAGGAGAGAATAAACGGTCAGATTGCACAGATAGAGGAATAGCAGTAAAAAATAAAATAAAATAAACACAATAAAAATGTATTTTCAGCACATGGGAGCTTTAAACCTTCATCTCATGACTACACCAGGACTTCTGGCTCCATTTATCATCAATCAGCGGCGCCGCCAGACGAAGAGATTGTTTTTCCTCCAAGTCTGACTTTTTCTATTTTTCTTATATTTTCTTCTTGGCATTCTGAATCCATTTCACAGAGGACATTTTCTTCTCTCTCTTTTTTGTGATCTCCTAAGCAACAGCAGGATGAATTGAAATAGACACAACTCAGAGCTCATAAATCAGACTTTGCACAATTTAAAGTTGAACAATCCCAGTTGTCTCTAAAATACCTTCACGGTTGACTCGAGGCAACTCTGTGTTTCCTTGCAGGCCTCGTTAACATTTCCGTGTTTCTAATCACCGCATTAAACTCTTAACTACACTTTGCTCTGATATTCTTCACATTGTGCTTGAACAACATATGGTGTCATTACCTTGCTTAAAGGCAGCACAGTGCATCAGCAGTTTGGTAATGAACTGAGTTCGTATAGCCAGTGGCCTTAGTTACCATATGCCCTGTATCTGCTCTCATACTGTGCATGTGTTGCGTTTTAATCCTGTTGCGTAACTTCATGCACTAAAAAGTGGACTCAACTAATCAGCCTGTGCATGTAAATGAATCGCACACAAAACCGTAGCATCTCTGGGGAGTGTTGCTCCATGCATTGTAAGATTTGCTCATTTTCTCACATAAATATTTGTAAATTATAGCACGAAAACAGTTTTTTTTAAATCATTTAATTGCAAAAACATCATTAATGCATGAACAGTAAAAACATAAATCACTATTCTGCCTTGTAGTTGTTCATATTCACCCCTTCTGCAGACCGCATTAATGGTACATTTTGCTTCCTGTTTTCTCTTAGATTAAATCTTAGATGGAATATATATAGATTAAATGTAAACAGAGGCACAGATGTGTTTGGCTGACGGCGCCTGAGGCTGTTTGTTATATAGAATATCGGATCACACCCTCCAACCATGAGTGACATATGATAAATTGAAGTGATGGATGTCCTTCCACGATGCCCAGAAGCCAGAGTACAGGTCGTTCTTTTGTGTGTTTTTTTTTAAAGTTTCCTCTTTTTTCTGATTCCTGGATTACACTCCAATGTATTCACAACCTGCATCACATGATTGAAGGATCAGGAACAGCGTCTCCAACGTCACAGAGCATTTTTATATAGATGTCAGAGCAAAGATAAATTAATAGAAAGTCTGACGCACGTTAAATAAAACAATAACTTATCATCGCTTTGATTTGCTCCGTCTGTGGCATCGAGCCATTATCGGGTCGATGTCTGATCCCATCACGGCTGGACTGGACCGACAGTATTTCACCACGTTGACACCGGCCGTTTATTTCACTCCCCGAAAGCGATACTCCGTCTTTGTTCTTTCGCCGGACTGTAAAGTAATTGGTGCAGGTCCTGTTGGCGACGAGCAGAAAAACAGCCGGTAATGGAAAGAGAAGAAGAAGAATGTGGAGAGAATGATCTGAAAGCTGGTGAATGTGCAGTGAGTGGTGATGCTGCAAAATAGGGTCGAACAGGAGAGAAACCAAGCAGCGATCCTGTCGGTGAGGTCACATATCAGACAAGTTTAAAGTACAGAAGGAGATGTGCAAATATAAAATATAAAAACTCACATTAAAGAGTGTATTTAGAACTAGGGATGCACGATATGTTATCGACCACATCGGTATCGACCGATATTAGTGTTTTTTCACATACGTCGGTATCGGTCCGATGAGCAAATTTAGCCGATGATTGTCTCACATCAGTGCCTTCGTCTCTACATTTAATGCTGCTGCTATTTCACAGATGTTTTACCTACATGATCCTGGACTTGAACGTCAAATATGTTAAAATGTGTTTACATTTGTTTTGCTTTTGTTACGTAATAACAAAAGACTACGTGGTCTAATTTGGGCTTCTGTTGAATAGTGTTCACGTTCTCACAGTGTTTACTTATACTCATTTTTTGGTGTGAACAGAAATTGAATATCGACATCAGTAATATCGGTTATCGGTGATATCAGAAATCTTAATATCAGATATCGGTATCGGCCAGAAATTTTAATATCATGCATCACTTTTAAGAACTATAAAAACATTAGTGCACTTCTGAATATTGTTAAACATATGAAAAGTCGTGCAAAAAAAATTACATTTAATGTGCAGTTTTTTGTAAATGTGCAGTTTTTAGTAAATAAATGCAAGTTGCATTAAGGTAGTCGGTGCAAATGTGTAGATATTTCCCGATTCCTGTACATGTAACAGTAATTAGATTAAATCAAATTGAGATGAGATACAGTTTTATCATCAATATTCTATATATCTATTTTTGACTCTTTCTATTATTCAGAGTAATATTCATAATAACCACTGACAAATTCCTGCATTTTGTGTTGTCATTTTTAACAAGAATCACACAAACCAGCTATAAATATAGTAGAAAATCAGCTCGTTCAGTCTCTTAATCTAACAGAATCCAGCAGCTCTCCAGCCTTCCGCTGCTGCATTTCAGTATCTGAAAAACATTTGCACAAGCTCGACTAAACTCAGCGGAAGAATCGCAGCCGTGTCGACAGAACGAGGGAAGCCTTCCCTTCCTCACCTGCTGACTCCGGCAGCCGAAAGCTGACGCAACACCGTGTATCACCGCTTCGTTTTGTGCTCCTCGCCGGGCCTCAGGGCTTCCCCAGAGGCACCGAGATATCTGCTGCTGCTGCAAACACAAGAGATGACTCCACATTCAGAGCCCAATGTCTGTTTTACGCATAATATTAGAATGAAGAGGGGACATTTTTAGCCTGCATGTAGTTTTTAAAGTGACTTTTTGACAATTTGTGGGAAGAAAACCAGGAGTTAAACCTGAAGTTATCGAGATAATTTCAGGTTTATCGCTGGATTTTCAGGACTACAATGGTGGTTCAATTCTTCCACAAAGGATGTATCACCATGGTGACCTGAACTCCTAACTTGCCTCGGAGCAGACTACGGTCAAACCAATACGTGAGAAAGAAAATAGCAGCTAAAAGATCCTGCAGAGCTCAGTGTGCAGATAGCCAGAGTTTAAAAGAAATGGGTTGATTTTAAAGCCATTTCATTGTTCTGAATATCTTTGTAGAGCGATATAATCCTTAAACAGAAACCGAATGAAACACCGAAGCCTGATATTCTGCTTATTGACCTTTCAGGATCGGCTGCAGGTCTTGTTATCAGTTTGAATGAAGCCTTTATGTCTGTCCTTTACTTGCTCCCGTGATTCTTTAACACCTCCAGGACTGCAGCTGAAGGAATCAAAGTGTCTTAAACACACTGAGGATGTGAGGTCACCATGAAAACTGTTTTATTTTCATTTCTTCATTATTTACTCAATAAATAGTTTATTGTTTTTTGTGGGTAGCACAAAGGGAATACATGTGTAACTTCATTTTACAATCTTGTGATGCAAGACTGTGAAATCTTGAATCCAAGCAACTTATAGACAAAGAGACAACGATATTGATAAGCGTATTAATTATGCATCCACACAGTCTGGAGTTTTTTTGCAGCTTTCTGTCGTGACTTTTTCTGCAGCTCAGTTGCTCTATTTTTAGTCTGTATTACATTTTAAACTCCTCACTTTGTTTTAGGATTATAATTTGGTGTTCTTGTGCAAAATATCTAAAGTTTTACACACTTGTAGCTTTTTTTAGTCTACTCAGAGGAGTTTTTATGTTCGTTTGCAGCTGATAGAATGAGGCTAAAATGGTCTTATACACCAGTAGAACACATCTAAGCAACACAGCATCTAATAAAATATACAATTTTGTACAGCTGTAATCAGATCTTCTCATGCCCTAATAATTCGGTAGTGATGTTGATCAGCCTGCTCACATTCACACAGTCTGCAGCTTTTTGCGGTTTTTCCTCTTGCTTTGGCTGCTGCAGCTGCATTGTGTTCCTGTTTCTCTGTTAAATACCAGCAGACCTGCTCATGTTTGTGTTTGGTCATCTGTCGCCAGCTTCACCTCAGAAAACTTCAGCTGACTTACCGAGTTGATTACGAGATCAGGTTTGTTTGTGATGAGTCACGACACGTCTGTCCTGTCTCTTTCAGCCAAGCAGTTATCCACAAATGGAACAAAACACACCACTAGTTACTAGTTTCAGAAGTTA
>NW_007579763.1:67397-77720 GCF_000690725.1 Stegastes partitus
TCTTACTTTTAAAGCACTGACATGAGAGTGCATCAATCTTCTCGAAAAGTTTATTTCCCAAAACTATAACGCGAAGCTTCACCGCGCCGAACTGAATTGAGACGGAGGCAGAGAGAAGATGAAAGGATGTTCATGTAACATTCATAACCGGATAATTTAACTAAAGGTGCAGAGATGCTGAGAAAAAGACGCGAAGATGGAGCGATGAGATGATGAGACAGTGATGAAATGCTGGAAAGGAAGGAAAAGAAGCTGCAGCGAGCTGCTGTCAGCCGTTCATGGTGGCGTGTGGGCGGCTGGCAGCTCAGACTGAGGCTCTGCTACTGTACATTTGTGTGCGTCTATCTCACGTCCTCGGCTGCATAATATAGATCCGCGGCCTGCTGATTCAGCCGCCCAGAACCTCCCGTCACAATTACAGCCGGCGTGTGGCGGCGCTTCCACTCTGGGAGGTGTCACCGTGCTTCATGGAGCTCATCAGTCGGCAGGTCGGTCTCCTGCTAAGAGGACGCTGCCAGACACGGAGGATGCTGAGTCTGAGAGTCGCCTTCAGGGGAACAAACATGAATGTTTAGGCCTCATGAAACGCCGTCACTTCTAAAGTGTCAAGGTTTAAGAGTCACCAGTGGTATGAGGTATCAGGACTTTGGGTAAAACCAACTTGCTTGATCATTCTGGATTAAAAAAAAGGTATGAGCAGCATTTATTGTCAATCTTGTCTGCACAACATTAGGTTCTTATACAACTAAACTGCATTCTGAAATACATTGATTTGCTTTGGAATTAATGTAATTTTGGACCCTGTGACGTGGTAGTAAAAGGTGTCGAGTTTGAAAGAGCAGCAAAGTCCATGTTAGGATACATGATGGGCGGTAACTGGCATAAACCAACCATCAGACTTTTACCCAGAAGACCAGAGTTTACATCCTGTGATGGACGAGAGAGCATCGGCCTCCGACTGAGGTTTTGTCTTCTCTTATTTATTATTGTTATTTTATTTAATACGTGCATTTAGGAAAATATTGCACTTTGTTTGACAGTTGTGCACCAAAATTTCTAATCTACAAGAGAAATCTGTCTTTTTTAACTTTATTTAAAAGACTCAAAGTTTGTTGTCATGCATGATGAAGTCTTCACACCACAGATCTAAACTGAGTTTGTATTGAATCTCTGATCTGTATGAAAACACTGAAAACGTCCTTGCGGCTCCATTTGTCCTCAGTCTAATTTAAGAATTAAAGGTGCTGATTGTGTATCTCAAAAGGAAATCTTTACATTTTAGAAGCTTTGTTTAGGTTTTACACCAAAACTTCTAATCTACAAGAGAAGTCTGTCTTCTTTTAACTTTATTTAACAGACGTAAAGTTTGTTGACGTGCAGGTTCTATATCTGCACAGCAAAATGAACAAAGAGCAGGAGAGAAACACTGAAAAAGAAGATTTGGTTGCAAGAAAGAAACACAATGTCATCTGAAATATTTGATAAAAAACGATGTCGACCAAACACAGGTGTGCTGTTGGAAAGTCCTGCAACTAAAGTTTGACCATTTGATTCAGCACCACAGAATCAAATCAAAAAACACCATATTGGTGTTACACCATATGAGAAAGGTTCCAAATGGCTTTTATTTAAAAAAAAAAAAAGAAAAACAAACTATTTTTCATGTTTGATGCACTCTCCTGCAAAATCATTCTGGAATAATTATTCATTTCCAAACAGAGTTTCTCAGCTAATCTGGTAAAAGCATCACAGTGTGGTTTTGTTTTCCAACATGGTGCAGCTCTGCTCTTTGGGTTTGAGCGACTCATTTCACTTTACACGCAGTCATTTGATAAATTATTAATATCAAACTATCAGAACTACTTTAATGCCACTCTTGTAGCAATACATCTATTAGAGGAAGCTTTTAATTGTATTCACAGTGAAAACAGGCGATCGCTGGCCTCGGAGCTGTTTTAGGAGGTGAAATCCAGGTGAAAGTCAGTTTAAACCTTATTTCTAATTAAAAGTCAGTTTTAAAATGAATTTGTAAATTGTGAAAAAAGTAGAATGTGTGTATTAGCATGTTCACAAAACAAGCTATCCTGAGCTGAAATAGACAAAAAGGCCAAAGGTTTATGGATAACTTTGCACAAATTGTATTAGTTTCAGTGAAGAGAAGCTTCTTCTGCAGCAAACAGAGCAGTTTGTAGACAGAACATCTCCACGTTTGGTTGTTTTTTAGCCCTAAGCCACATGTTTGTGCATGTTCTGTATGTGAAAGTCATTTATTCACACTGAAGTCACAACAGCTCACACTGGAATCGTCTCATCAGTTTGTCTCCGAACGATTTATTAATATTTCTGTTTTGCAGTGATACAGAAGTGAACCGTTCGCTGGTTTGACATCAGCTGCTGGCTGTTTTTTTTTTTTTTTTTTTAGGAGCTCACTGAGACTTTTTTAATTGTTTTTTTTTTTCTTTCAAATTGTTTTTCTAATGAGGCAAGATGGCAGAAGTTTCTGTTCAGACAGGCGAGGTAGTAAAAATGCATTTCTGCTCAGAGCTGTGGAGGGAAATGAGAAAGTGGAAGACGTTCATTCACCGTCCTCTCGAGCTGCTTCATTCAAAACATTTCTGACTGAAAATGGCTTCAACTTAAATCGAGCAGGCTGTTTATAATATGAGGGCACATTCCCGTGAGTTGCTTTAAATGTATGTAAGAACATTTCCATGTTTTGGTGACCTTTTGCATTTTGATTTACTCGCATCAGGTTTCACACTTCATGTTTTTGCTTTATTTGGCAGCAATCAGTCTGATGTTAAATGTCAAATGAGATGATGAATGAATTTATAAGAAGTTAGTAAACTGAGTTATTTAATTTTAGCTCTTGATAAAAACACTGAAACGTCCTTGTGGCTCCACCTGCTCTCTCCACAGTCTAATTAAAAAGCTTAAATGTACTGGTTGCGTGTCTCAAATTGAATTTTTTTCTACATTTCAGCTGACTGTAATGTGTTTTATTTCTGTTTTGTGTCTGTGCATTGGTGTGTCCAGACCAATGACGTGGTAGGAAACACCTGGAACTGGCTCTACTTCATCCCTCTCATCATCATCGGCTCCTTTTTCATGCTCAACCTGGTGCTCGGTGTCCTGTCAGGGTAAGTCATCTAAAAACAAAAAGACATGATACAGATCTGCTTAAAGAGTCCATTTACATGTAATTAAAGCTGATTATAGACCAAATGGAATCAGTGATGTCAATAGGGAAATACCTTAATTTGCTTGTGGTGAGTTTTGTATTAAAAAGTGGATTAAAAAATATATAAAAAGTCCGACTTTATTCCATCTAAAATCATCACATTTTTAGAACAGCTTCTGCTTGACCATGCCTGATTTGTATGACATTTTTATAGAATTAAATATGGATATTTATAAAGATATTTCTGAAATTATAGGTTAATATAACAAATACTTTGAGATTTAAAAAAAAAAAAAAAAAAAAAGCACTTTTAGCAAATTTTTTTTCACACTGAAATTTGAGGCTATTTAAAAAATAATAATAATAGAATTACATTTTTTTTTTTTCATTTATGTGGTCAAATATTTCAAATTAAAAGTATTCTCTATGTTTTGTTCTATATTATTGTGACCTGCAGCTACACATGGTTCAGAAATCATCACTAGTTGACTTCTGCGTTACACAGTTTTAAAAATTTGTGCTCAAAGATGGCACTTTTCATGATGGCTTATATTCCTTTTTTTTTTTATAGTTCAACTGGTCCAATTTTTCAGATTCTGTATTAATGACAAAATGAGAACTAACTGAAAATTTCTGACTTTAATCTTTAATAGTTCCTGAGATGTTGTCATTCAAACAGCGTCAAATTTCAATGTGCAAAAAAACCTTTAAAAAAAAGTACTCAGTATATCAATCAAACATTTCTCAAATATCATTTTAAACATTCGTAATTTATGATAAAAATAAAGATCAGAGATGGTCGAGCAGAAGGCTGATGATGATTTAAGTTTAAAATAACCCTTCAGAGTTTAAAGGATGATCTCTTCATACAATCAGCAGCTTATTTGCATTTTTCCACTTTAGTCTCTCCTTGCGCTGCTTCCAGCCAGAAAACCTTGTTTACTGTAAGACACACAGTCAACAGCTTTTGGTTTTAATGAGTGAATGTTTCAAAGTAGAGCTGCTCCCTTTCCAAAACTATTTTTCAGGGCAAATCTGCAAAATGTTGAAAAGAACGAGCGGTATATGACATCTGGAGGAGCAAAACCGCTGCGTCGTGAATGGATCTGTGCTTTTTGAGAAGGCTTTAATAGAACATTTCTTTATTTACTCTGATTAAGGCTTGAATCAAACCTGCCAACTTGTGCTTGGACTCACAGATTACAGCTTTATAACTCCCCCTAAAAGATGAGAAAATGAAATGATCTCGTGGTTTGTAGGAAATCGCTGAGTGGAGGTTGAATTATTCACCTCTTCTCTATTATCCATCGGCCTTTTTCCCCCCTTTGTTCCTCTCATTGTCGCTCCCCGTCGTCCTCTCGTGTCATGAACAGCCTTTAATCACGCTGATGCCTGAACATCTCATTGAATCTGTGGCCACAAAGAGCCTTGTCGTAGCGAAACCCCGATGAAAGCAAACACGATGTACATTATCATTAGTGTGGAGGTCATGAGAGACCCTCTGCTGAAGGAGAGGATTCAGACGGATTGATGTTCATCTGGTGTTCTTTCAGGAACGTTTACCTGACGTCGCATCTTAGCGGTTTCCATAACACCGCTGGGTCGTGCTAACTTTGTCGATGCTAAATTAGGTCTAAACTAAAGGTATTTGGGGATTTTTCTGAACAGTGAAAGAAATAAAAACATTTTGGTTGAATAAGTTTAACTAGTGGTCGTATTAGGGATATTACAGGAGGTTAGCTTAGCATAGCATCAAGAACAACAGCTGGTCTGGTTAGCTAAGGTAACAAAATCTGAAGTGTTTTAATAGAACACATCTGAACTTGTTTTTTTGCTTCCTGAGGCTGTTTCAGGCCTCTTTAATTCTAACTGACTGATTTCGAGGCCCAGATGTTTATTCTAACCCACAAATTAAATGACGATTAGCATCCCAAGACTCAAACTCAGATGCCTCGAGGTGTTAGCGGTGGTGGAGCTGCCTGCTGAAGGGACCTCAAGTCGGCATCATGAGAACCTGATAAGTGTCGTTGGCGAACCCTTCCTCTGTTTAGAGATAAACATGTATCTGGGCCTCGAAATCAGTCGGTTAGAATTGAAGAGGCCTGAAACAACTTCAGGAAGCACATACACAAGTTCAGATGCGTTCTACTGAAACACTTTGGCTTTTGTTACCTCAGCTAACCAGACCAGCTGTTGTTCTTGATGCTATGCTAAGCTAACGGCCCGCTCAGGCTATATATTGTAATAGCCCTAATACGATCACTAATTAAGGTTATTCAACCAAAATCCTTCAGACAAATCTTTGGTTTAGACCTAATTTAGCTTCACAAAATTAGCAGGACCCAGTGGTGTTATGGAAACCGCTAAGATGCGACATCAGGTAAACGTTCCCGAACGAACACAAGATGAACATCAGTGCGTCCAGTTTAACATCGATGCTTTCTCTAATATCATGTATTTGACGGTGTATATGTGGGACTCCCCATTGGTCAGTTAAAAATGCCTCTTGGATGATGGAGAAAAATGTCTTCAAGAGTCAAAAAGAAGTTCGGTTCAGTTGTTTTCTACCCCTAAGCACCTCTAAGGCTGACTGTTGAACATGCATTATCATGATTTTATTATCTTTTAGCATGTCTTTTTTTTGCATTGAGGTTTTCACACAAATTCAGCTCCGACGTTGGCATTTGTTTTTTTTATTGTTGCCAGATAATGTGAGTTTACGCTAAAGTGCTGCTAACACTGTAAACATTGGGAAAAGAATGACTACATGTCATAAATGTTGTCCTACTAGCACTACTTTTACACTACTTTTACTACTGCTAAGCAGTAGCTTAGCATGAAGGCTCTCGTTTTTTATGCTAAGCTAGTGCTCTGCAGATTATAGCTTCATAAAGGATCAGATTGGTGTGAGTCTTACGATTATAGTACATGCAGCCGCTACGATCCAATGAAACCGCATGAGATCTGTCATCTTAGTACTTCAAACACTGTTTTTCTTCTCCATCCACACATTTCAGTTTTTTCCCCTTTCTTACCCCTCAACAGGTGCCCAGCTGTCATCTTAACTCTGTCCATCCGATGAGTGTTTAAACCTGCAGCATCTTCCATTTGTTGCTGTGATCAGTTTCTGTTCACGTGTCTCTCTGACATCCAAACGTAAACGGCTCATATAAAACCCAAGCTACCATCCGTGATAAAATGCTAAATCAATCTATGTATCTCTGCGTTTTAAAAATCCTCCATGATGACAGGGAGTTTGCCAAAGAGCGTGAGCGTGTGGAGAAGAGGCAGGAGTTCCTGAAGCTTCGCAGGCAGCAGCAGATTGAGAGGGAGCTCACCGGATACTTGGAGTGGATCTGCAAAGCAGGTTAGACTCATCTCTGAAACAGCGTGAGAGCTGCAGTGTTAAAAAAACATGACAAATTGATGGAAAGTTCCATTTTTTTCCTCCCTCTCTCTCTCTCTCTCCCTCTCTGTGCTGCTGCAGAGGAGGTGTTGTTGGAGGAGGAGGATGAGATTGCAGAGGAGAAGTCTCCGCTGGACGGTGCGTGGTACAAGAGGAAACAAAACCTTCCAGGTGAGAGCAGGGCTGAGTATCTGCTGCCTGCTTTACCGCGGTCCACCGCCGCCATGGCAGGCCGACGGTAAACCAGGCTCACAGAGGCACGGTTCATCATTTACATCTGAATCTGCACGTAAATCATCCCCAAACCGCCAGTCGTGAATGTGATCTCGTTCCCTCTGTTACCTCGTCGAACGGACTCTTGAGATCCACATGATTCCTTTTCTTAGACAAATGTTGAAGTAGATTAAAAAACCAACAAGATGGCTGGCAGCCTTCTGGTGATGACAGGACTCCAGGAACTGGATCCAGAAACAGTCTGGCATCCGACGCCGCAACTTGTCATTTATACCGTTTAGTTTGCGAGCAGATTAAAGAAGACAAGAAAGAGCAGATATGAACTGTTAATTAACGAGCTTCAGAGGTGCTGGAAGGCACATTTTCTTACACGTTTGACTAATCTGAGCCACCAGAACTAGACTCCTGGTGTTCTGGCTTTCTCCTCGTTTGTTATCTGCCTGTGACCATTTTTAAAATCTCTTTCACTTCACCGACAAGCAGCTGACACAGCAAAGAGGAGACTACTCCCACTAGTTATTTTCACTGCAAATGCTAAGCTAAGCTAACTGGCACCAGGTTATATCTTCAGATTAAAGCGTAGCTGCAGTGAACATGCAGGGCAGCTGCTGCATCACCACACTTCCACTAACATCAATGAAACTGGCTACACAAGACATGAGAGGAGCCCATAAAGCCCAATTCATGCTCTCCACACCACAGACGCAGCTCTGTTCGCGCTACAGTAGGACCGTCGGTTTGCTGTGCAGCTGGTTGCGTTTTCTCTACGATAGAATACAGACAAACACAGAAGAAAGCCCAGATTTGGAGGTAGCTTCAGAGGCCGACATCGATTTCTGGATTTGTGGAGAAATGAGGACTCCCCGCTGTGTTCTGGCTCCGTCAGTGGAAAGCATGCACAAATCAAAGCTCCTCCAAAGTCCAGCAGCGGCTACTGCTATTACAACTCGTCTAATAATTTGTTATATAAGTGTCACACCAAACATTTGTTTTACTGGCAGTCGGTGCACAGATTAATGACTGCACGTGGACGGCTGATGACAACATTTAGGTACCTTTGCAGAAAGCATGACTTCAGTGGTGGATATGCAACAGAAATCAGTGCTGAAAACATACAAACAGACAGGTCTTCTATTTATATGATTTATGGGAAGTTTACAATCCTGTTTATACAGAAAGTGGACACAAACTGTCTGCATTTGTTTTAATTAAACTGTTCATATACAGGAAAAGTTTTTATTAAAACCGCCTCCCACTTTGGGGTCTTGATCCATTGGTGGGATTTATTGTCTGAGTGTCACCTGATAGCTGCTTTGGAACTTTGCAGCTTTTAACCCTCTGAACCCAAAAACCCACCAACAAGTTTAAAAGTCATGTTATCCTAAAAGAAAATCACCAGAATGACACAATAAGAGCCAGAAACTGAACTAATGAAGTGTGACATGAAGTTTCATGAGGAAAATTAACCAAATCGAAGCTTCAAACTGCTAAAATTGCTTTTGAATTGATATAACTTTATTGTACATGTCTTATATTTTAAAAAATAAAAATAAATCTTCAAAACTAGACCATTTGCACCACATGTTGTAAGAATAGAAATAAAAGGTTCTGTGCTTCTCAGACCAACTTTTTTATGACAAAAATTCTGAAGCGGACTGAACTGCAGGCTGTGTTCACACAGAGCTGAGAGGAAACAGGAGAAAGGATAACATTGATAGTAAAATATCTATAGTAGGTGTATGAGGTGTATGAGTTTTTTTTTTTTCTAATATTGGTAACAGCTGTGGGTACTTTGAAAAAAGTTGTACATGATAATTCTATTTTTTTTTTTTTTCAATATTTGCAAGACAAATAATCAAAGAAATTCAACTTTTTTTTAATGACTAATTTTATTATAAAGCATTTCTGAGTTCTTTATGCCAATAGTCATGTTTGCTGTGTTTCCACTGAGCTGCAGGACTTTATATTGCAGTAAAAACTGAGTCGACACTGAATCAAAATGTAAAATTATGAAAAGAAACCCTGTCTATTTTAAGGTTTAGAGGGTTTATAGATTAACCTTAGGACACATTCACACCACAAACAGTCCATGTACATGTTTAATGTCACTAAAGAGTAAATTAACAGGTATCAGGGTTTAAAATAGAATCTTCATTCTAAATATATTTGTCCAAAAATTGCACTGATCCCCTTTAAATCAAACTGAACTTAATGTCTTTAATTAGTTTCTATTCTTTTGAGACAAACTTCACATTTTAGTTTCACCTGTGATCCAGAATGTTGTGAAGTTCTGTCGAGCAGTTTCTCATCGAATATCAGTTCTTATTGTAGGTGTGGCACAAAACAAATGCTTCTTCTCAAGGGCACGGTGCACACAAACTGCTTTACTCCTGAATGTTTTTAAATTGGCAGAACAACATCCAATATAGTGTTCAACCTATTAGAAAAGTGAGATGTAACGTATGAATCAGGGCTCATGTTCGTTCTAAATTCTAGTTTTGATGAGATACTTTCCAACCATTGTTCTTCAAACCTTCATAAATCGTACTTTTAATAGATTTTCCATTACAAAATTGCATCTAAACCATGTGTGGGGGGTCTCCATTCACATTAACTCCTGCTGTGCCGTAATCAGCGCTGATATTTTAGCGCTAATCACGGTTTCTGCTCTGTTCTCTCGACTTTATTGTAGCAGCAGCTCAACACTGTCACTCAGTTCTTTGTCTCTGCCTGTTTTTCCCCTGATTTCAGTCCATTAGGCCTGGTGTGAAGGCAAGGGGTTAATTAGTGGGATTTACAGCACCGCTCTGATTAGATTTGTTAAAGTGAATACACTATAAAACACACACCGTTCCCTTTCTTTTTTTTTTATATCCAGACTCACACTTAACACACACGTGCTGAGGATTCCTGTAAAGTGATAGCAGCCAGCGGCCTCATTTCCTCAATTAGTTACAAATGGAGGATTAAAACACTCGAGTCCACAAACCGTTCTGATGTTGCTGGAGCAGAAAATATGCATTTGGCCTTTGCAGATGAGTGACAGCTGCGAGCAGCGGAGGGAAGTGTCAATCCAAGCCGCCCGTCTCAGCAGAGATGGTTTTTAAAATGCTTTATTCCAAAACGATTTGTCTTCTCATGATAATAAGTTGGGGAGAGGATCTTTTATAGTATTTTTGACAGGCTGAATATTTCATTAGGAGATATAAAAAAATAGCCCAACTGAAGGTAATTGCTGTATTTTATTTTTTAAATTCCTTCAAAAGAAGCCTTTAAATAAATCAAACGGCGCCAGATCTGCAGCTTCCCTTGCAAATATTATTTTTAATGATTTCTTTTTCCCTCAGGCTTCACTGCAAATACCTCCTTCTTATCAAGTCATTCTTCAGCTTTTCTTGAATTTTATCATCTTAAAATGTGTAAAATTGCAGAAAAGTTATTAAAATTAATCACGTTGCCGCCCTGAGACACGTTTAATTCTAGTGCCAGACACTGAAAACTT
>NW_007579763.1:78636-106954 GCF_000690725.1 Stegastes partitus
AATGATTTTAAAGATTTTTTCCACAGGCTTCAATGCAAATACCGTCTTCTTAATGAGTCATTATTCAGATTTTGTTGAATTTTATCGTCTAAAAATGACTCAAAATGCAGCAGCATTAAAAATGAATCATGTTGCAGCCCTGAGACACGTTTAATTCTAGTGCTAGACACTCAAATCTTAGCATTATTGTTTTTTATTGGAATCAAATTGATTTTTTCATGTTTTTTTTCTAACAAATTCAGATTTTCAGAGTCAGCCATAGACAGATGTGATCATGTAGGAACACACTGGGAGTCTCCCTCCATTTAAAGCTGTGTTCATTAGCTCCCGCCCGTTCCTGCCTCCCGGCGTCCCTCTTTAGCGGACGGCTGTAGATCTGCGACGACTCGGCGGCGGTCACATGACGATCACATTCACGTCTGGCCGGCAGTTTTTCATTCCAAGGCTGACTTCGAGCAGGAAGGCAGAAAATCTCCAAATGAAAAACGTGATTGATGCCTGCTATTCATAGTTTCCAATTAGCTCGCTCACTCGCTCTTTTTTTTTTTTTTTTTTCTCTCCTCACATCCTGCGAGTCCATTGAAACTAAAAAAAGAAAAAGGGGGGGCTCCCGTTTTGTTCATTTACATTAAAGAATGCTGTTTTCTCTTCGCAGTGCTGAAGCGAGGCAAAGTCAAAAAGGGTAAAAACGACCTGATCGGCGCCGAGGAAGGAGAAGATCCTTTCGCTGACATCTCCTCTGTTGGTAAATCCTTCATCCTTTCGCCCACCAGCAGCTCACCTCCGACCTTTGCGTGCTGCGACCTTTACAATAAAGCCTCCCGCCGTGAACACCGGCGTGTCCTGCGGCTCTCCGGCCTCCGTTTATCACATCAACGCTTACAAAACAAGGAGGCTCTCCATATCGTAGCTACTCTGTGGATCCTGGAGCTCCTGGCTGTAGAAGTACATCACCTTGAGGGGGAAGGAGTTTAATTAACTTTCCTAATTAGACTGTTAAATTAAAATAGCAAGAGAATCACCCGCAGCACATTAGAATTATACTTTTTTAATATTAATGGGCTCCGCGCTCCCTCACAAAGACAACATGTAATTGCTCGTCTATTGGCTGGAAATGAGCATTAGCGCGCTAATTGAAACCATTTTGTTGCCTTCAATTTAAAAATGCAACTTCTTTCTTATCTAATGACTGTTTTCCATAAATGCCGAAGGAAAAGACGTCAAACTCCATCTTTCATCTCACTTGTTTCACGCATAATTTGTGCTTTTTTAACGAGCAGCTGCAGCTAAATTTCAAGGAGGTGATTTCATGCTTTTTTGTTTTTGTCCCTCATGAGTAAATATTGTTTTATCAGTCTACAGTCGTGGTCACAAACAATTTTCACAAACAGATGGAAACTGTAATTTGGATTCATACCCGAAGCAGACGGTGTTAAAAACCTCAAAGCCAGACTCACGTTACAGGAGTTTAAGGACGATTTTCTCCAGACGACCAGAGGAGAAATCTGTTCCGGGATCTGAGCTGATGTTGTGCACAGATTACTTCATCATCTGTTCAGATTCAGGCTGAAACCTCACAAACTGTTTGCAGACTTATATGTGATGTTTAGGAGTTAAAGTCTGCGTGATGAAGCCACGCTAACACTTGTTACAGATTTTAGAATTAAAGTCCTTCCTCCAGTTTTCACTAAAAAAATGAACTCAGCTGAAAAAAGAAAAAAAAACAAGCTCAAGACAAGATGTTGTATTTGTTCATTCATTTAATATAAAAAGTTGGTCTGTGGCTCAGGAACAGAGAAATAAAAAAGATAATATGCATGGTTATGCATCCAGTAGCTTAAATGACTCAATGTGCAATCATGAAATTGTGATTTAAAAATATCTATAAAGATAAATATCACTAAATAATGACAAGTGTGCAGTGCGGTATAATTGTGGGGCTGCATGCACAGAGTAAAGTGTAAAATACAAGAAAAATAATGGTGTAATCAATGTATAGAAGGACTGATAAGACTAATTATAGTGCAGAAATTAAGAAAGTCAAAGTATTCCTGTGCAGAACCAGAACAGTGCCACACTATAGACGCTTTACAAGCTTTCATTACCTCAAAGAACAGAACAAATCACATCAGATCAGCTCAACATTTACAGTATTTGAGCCTGCAGAATCCATTATTAGCTACCAAACCAGGTTTGGTCTCTCTACAGCCATCCGAACGTCACATTTTAGCACCGCAAAGACGGAGATGTTGCATGTGTTGTGCAAAGAACTGCAAATGAAATGTTACACTGTGAGGCGTTCAGTAATATATATGCAGGAACAACAGTAAACACTTGTTGTTACAAATAAAAACAGACGATAAACAACATGCAGAGGCAATAAACGCATTTTATCTGCAATAAAATCAAAGTAAATCAAATAATCTCGTTTTTCCCTGTTTGTTAGAGATAATATCCAGTAAAATAACAAAGAAAAGTCAAGAATTTACACGTTGATTGTAAAATAAACACTTTAAAACTGTACATAATGTGTGTATTCATATGATGTATAGCAAAAAAGTGTATTTTTGCAATGTGTGGCCCTAAAATCACAGATCTGCTGTATTTAAATCAGCTGTAAATATCATTATATTACAGATATAGTTTATGTTCTCATAGTTTTTACAGTTTCTGAGTGTTTCTTACACAATAGTTTCTTCTATTCCAGCTGATGTTGTCTCCTCCTCTAATTGGGCAGCAGCACAAATGTAGCTCTAAACGGAAAACGCAACCGGGGTTTTATATAATTATTCATTTTGGTGAGCCGAAGCACAAATGCAATGTTGATGCAACCCTGGAAAACTGACGTAAAGATAGTGTGGAGCGGGAAGAATATCTCACAAAGACAAAAGACAGGACCGAAGTGAGCTTTTCTGTAGAACAAGAAGTGTGCAGCAGACGAAATATGTTCAGTACAGCACAACAAACATTAGCTGAAAGGGCAGGATGGGGTAAATACAAGCACTGGTGACTCAAAAAGCAAAATAATAATCAAAGACCAGCTCAGAGGAGACGGCTAATAAACGACAATTTGCTGTCTTTAAGAGAACAAGATGTAATTTGTGTTTTAAGTGCAAATATATGGACTTTTTCATACCTGTGATTCAGTAAAATGTGTTCCAAGCGAGCAGGAAATAGTTTGAAAACAGTTTGACTTCATGAGAAAACAGGTTTCAGGAGAAGGACGCTACAGACTGACTAACCAGATGGATAATGAACCGCTGCAAACTCACGCTTTTTCTTTTCCTTTTCCCACCTCTTCAGCTCCTCCCGGCTCTCCGTTCGGCCGGGCCAGCGTGAAGAGCGGCAAGATGGACAGCTCGTCTTACTTCCGCCGCAAAGAGAAGAGGATCCGCTTCTTCATCCGGCGAATGGTGAAAGCTCAGAGCTTCTACTGGATCGTCCTGTGTCTGGTGGGTCTCAACACGCTGTGCGTCGCCATCGTCCACTACGACCAGCCCGAGTGGCTCACCAGGGCTCTCTGTAAGTCAACCAAATGAATACACACTTTAAATCACACTTACTCACAGCATAAAGAACTAAAGTTTCTCTTCTTTACAACCAGACACAGCAGAGTTTGTGTTTCTGGGTTTGTTTCTGACCGAGATGACGCTGAAGATGTACGGGCTCGGGGCGAGGAATTACTTCCACTCGTCCTTTAACTGCTTTGATTTTGGGGTAAGTTTCAGGATCTGATGTGCTCTAAACTGTTTTAAATGCCTCGATGCGATGAAGGCTTCTAATTTTACTCTCTGCTCTGGTCCCCAGGTGATCGTGGGGAGTATTTTCGAGGTGATCTGGGACATGATCAAGCCAGGAGCTTCCTTCGGTATCAGCGTGTTGAGAGCTTTGAGGCTGCTCAGGATTTTCAAAGTCACCAAGTAAGTTCATCGCTGAGAAAACGAGAAAAGAAAAAAAAGTCTAGTCTTCTTTTACACTTTTTTGTCAACCCTTAAAGCTGAAGTAGGCAGAAATCTGAAGAGAAATCAAGTTTTAGGCACTTCAAAATATTTAAACTAAAAGTCAACATTCACTTTTAGCCTCAAATGAGGTTCAGACCCCAGTTTCCAGAGTAAAAGTCCTCTGTTTACCCACTGCTTCCCCATATTTGGTAAAACCTCAGTTTGTCCACTCTGGATTTTGTAATTCTTTGTACTTTCTCACCTGATCTTGTTGAAAAAACTTGTGATTGACTGAAATGTCACCGAAAAGCCTGAAAACAAAGTCAAGAAGAAGTGCAGAAGTCTAGTTTCCTCTCAGACCACTTGATTTACTAAAGAATTTGCTGAATAACGCCAAAACAGTACTGCTGATTTACTGTCAACTGTTAAAGCTGGAGTAGGCAGAAATCTGGAAAAAGGCAAGAAAAGGGATTTTTTTCACGTTTAAAACTAAAAGTCAACATTCACTTGTAGCATTGAAGGGAATTCAAACCCCACTTTCCAAAATAAAGGTCCTCTGTCAATCCCACCGTGGCTTTTGCAACTCTTTGTACTTTCTCACCTGATCTTGGTGAAAAGTCCCATGATTGGCAGAAATCTCCTCGACTTTCTAAAGCCTGAAAACACATCCAAGAGGAAGTGCAGAAGTCTAGTTTCCTCTCAGACCACTTAAATGTTGAGACGTTAGACACCAGAAAACACTGCCTACTGCAGCTTTAAGACTTATACAGTGTTTTTTGACTCTCTTTTTATTAGCCTGTTATAAATATGTTCTCGTTTCCTTCTTGTTTGCATGAAAAATTGTTGCCATAAATCATAAATCAGTCAAACAGAGATACATAAACATCACATATCTGCCTTGACAGGACGAGTCCACATAGAAATCATTTAAGAAAAACACTTTTCTCATCACTTAGTCTTGGATGTTTCCTTCAGACAACAATACTGCATAACTTTGAAAATTTTATAAAGCTGCAAAAATTGTGGCAAAACCCAGAGATATTTTGCTTTATAAACTTCATTGAAGATGAAACAAAAATGGGAAAACTCTGTAACTAAAGATAAATGGCAGAAATTATGAGTCGCAATGAAAAACCTCATGTTCAGTTTTATAGAAAGAGTTTTCTTGGAAAACCCTTCAGAGATATTTTACTGCTGCAGCTCAAAAGAGATTTTAGACCCAATATTGTGAATGCTGGAAACATTCACAGTGTTTCTGATGCAAATTATTTTCATGTATTTTGGTTTTGCACATCATTAATTCCTTTTTGACATGAGGACTTTGCAGGATGTGCTTTGTTTGGACGTTTGATTTAAACTACACACCTTTTATTTTGGTAACCTGCCACAGATAAGACTTCCTCTAGTCTTAATTCAACATCAATCAGCAGGAAAACCGTCACTAGAAAGTGGCTAAAACCATAAATATTCACAGTAGAGGATTGGATTGGCATTATTTATGTCTTCAAAATGCAAACAATGACATGTATGACTTGATCACAAGCAGCCAAACAGGAAGGAGAACATTTCTGATTTAGTTAAAAGAAGTTGTCATTAATCTAACGGCCAAATTGGCTGCAAACCTCCATCGCTGGCAGCTACGCCTTCATATAATTCTGTTTTAACTCTTAAATAATTCATTTAAATGCAGCAGTACACTGTTCCAAAGACAAAAGAGGCCGGTTTAGGCTGTTCATGAGGCGTCGCTACAGAGGCAGCGGTGGGTGTAGCTGTCTAGAGTCATGTGTGAACACTCCCTGGAGGCTTTCCTCTTCTGGATTTGGTGCCAATATTACACGAATGCAGCATCAGACTTCAGTTTAAATGACAAAACAGAGCATATTCAGAGGGGCAGCAGCACAAGTTACAAGCAAATTTGTTAGAAACACAATTTAAAAAAAACAAATATGACGGACAAAATCTAGTAAAATTAGCTTTTCAGATAATCTTTCAGTCTTTGTTTGGATAGAAATGGACTCAGCACCTGTGAGCTAAAACTTGTTTTTTTAATGCACTTGTTAAATTTGAGATTTTGGTTATTTTGCTTTTATAAAAGCATCAAAATACACATTCAGATGTTTATTTTACTACACTTTGTCTATGTGCGTCTGCAAATTTAAATTGCAAGACATACCTTTAAAGACAGTTTCCTAAAAGTATTTTTTTCTCATCCTCTGATACTTACATGCACCAAACTTTGTAGTTTTATTCCTGCCGGTATTCTTAAGGTTTTCACTGAGAGGTTTGTTCATTTATCAGTCAGAGCCTGATTTATAGAACATTTCATCCCTAAAAACATGCCAAGAAATGATTTCTTTCTTGCTTTTGACAGTATTTTCTGAGTTATTCAGTGAAAAAAAGACAAATCCTGAAGAATTTTGAAGCTGTCGTCATGCAAAGTTCAGATTTCTGTTCTGGAAATTAATGCAAACCGGGGCATTTTTAGACATATAATAAGTCATTTGCATAATTAAAACCTAAATTTCAGAACATTTGCAACTCTAAAGATATTGGTCTTAATGTCGGGAACCAACAGGGAAGGTTTCGTGTTGATAACTATTTGCTGACTTTAACTGGATTCTGTACATTTAAACTCATAGTGTTTCATTCATAGGACTCTTTACCTCCTTTATGAGTTTATTTTGTGCTCTGCATTAAGAAACTTTGGATTTTTCCACAAAAACATATCAGTTAGTCAGATTTTCTTACCAACTAATTTCTAAGTAGCCTTTTTTAATTAAATCAGTAAACAAACAAACAAACATTTAATGATCCTGTGACTGTATGAGGTTGAAATCTTGCAGAGGAATCCTGAACTTCAGAACCAAACGTCTTCCTCCTGCCCAACGTGTTCTGCACAAAACCTGTGACTCTCTGCGTTTCAGTGATCTACATGAGCGACGCTTTCTTCTTCATTCTTAATTCCTTTTCTGTGTGAACAAACAAACAGTTTGCAGCTTTTGTTTCGTTGCATTCACCATAATCCTGTGATTCAGTCAAACTGGCAGCTGCAGCTCGTGACGCATCGATTTGTTTGATGCCACCTACAGCTCTTATTCCTGTTTGTTCTATTCTTTCCTCTTCTGTTTTGGTTGTTTCTATCTCAGTCTTTTCAACCACAGTTGTTCTTTTTATTTCTTCCGTCTGAATCCGTCTGCGCCGTAACAAGTTATGTGAATAAAAACAATCGTTTCTCTGTTTATTTTACCAAACAGATACTGGAACTCTCTGAGGAACCTGGTGGTTTCCCTCCTCAACTCCATGAAGTCCATCATCAGCTTGCTCTTCCTCCTCTTCCTCTTCATCGTGGTGTTCGCCCTGCTGGGGATGCAGCTCTTTGGAGGACAGTGAGTAGCTCTTCCAACCCTGTCCTGCTCCTCTTTCCGTCCTCCGTCCACCATTCAAACACGCTCACATCCCCTCTTCCCCTCCTTCCATCCTTCCTGCCTGCCTTCCTTCCTTCCTCCTGACCCTCCTCCCCGTATGTGATCCCTGACAGACATGTTGCCTCAGCAGGCAGCTGGCAGATCTGCAGCAGCGACTTTGATATCGCTCTCAGCAGGAGCTCCATGTCTTCTAATGACAGAAACACCTCATGATTCTGGGCCGGCTGCCGTTAATGAAAGGCCCGGTCCCGTCTGACTTAAACACAAACGCTTTCCATCTCCTCGCACATCACCTCGCATCACACACACACATGCTGCTTTGGCCGCTCGCTGTTTGGTTTACAAGGTTAAAAATCGCCAAATGGCTGCACAGTTTTGAGCTTTTGTTCTGTACTCTGCAGGATTGTGGTGTTTCTCAGCCCTGACCGGGGAGTTGTTTAGTCAGAAAGCATCACAATTTCCAGGAATATGATCTGGGAGACGTCCATCGAGAAAGAAAACTGAGCAGGAAGATGATCAGACGGGTTGTAAATAAGCCAAACAAACATATTTACATCATTTAAATGACTTTATTCAGATAACAGTATGTGCAGTGGGTTGAACCATACAATTTTCTCTTCTGAATCAGTTGGATTTGATTTACAACCTGTTAGATCATCATCGCTCGTGTTTTCTGCTGCAACAAACAGGTTTTTTTGCAACATTAAGAAACGAAAAATATGAAAATGATGTGAAAAATTATTGTCATTGCCCCTTTAAACTTCTAATATTACCATTTCTGAGTCTATCTTTACCAGATAGAAGTGCAGCACTGTTTGTTGACCTCTGACCTGTGTCTGGGATTTTATAGTAGCTGATTTTTTTTTGTGGTTTAGAGACTAATAAGAAAAAAAAGACTTTATTATAACATGCTAAACCTTTGGAGGTGGTTTTAATGTTGTGGCTGATGGTGATAACAGACCACCGAGGATCAGCTTTGGCGTTTATGTTTGATAGCAACCAACCTGTGGAACATATTTTATACTTTTTAACAATTCGAACTGCTGTGTCATCGCCCTAAAAGTTCAAATTCTCACCGGCACATGGCTCACTATTTCTGTGCGTATTTTTTTTTTTATAAATTGGGAATAATACTGAGATGCTACCACGAACACTACTCATGAACACGTTAAGGTCTGAACCTACAGCTGTGCAGGTTGTCAGATTGACGAGTCATTCATAAAACTATGAATAAGTGTTTATAGGCGGCCGTGACTCGTGGTTTCACCTCGCCGCTGCAGCAGGCGGTGCCTATTCTCGTGTGAAATACCACCTTCACACGGAGTCACGCCGCCTCGGACAGACAACCTTCACAAAAAAAAAAAAAAACCCACAACTGCACGTCTCCAGAGCAGGAGGCTGTTGCCATGGCGCCGAACCTCGCATCTGTCTGCACCGTCATTAACATCACATCAGTCTGTTGGTGATGGACGAGTGTGAGATGAGTCTGACGTCCACATGGTGCTTCCAGCAGATGAGGCACTGCTCTCCGGACACACTGGTCGCCTCGTTTTCACCCTGAAATCCAAAAATGTGCACAAAGGAGGCAAATAATGACAGATTTTTGTCTTTTTCGTTTACTTTTACCAAAAAAAATAGAGACGATCTTCATGTTGTTTGTGTTGAAACCAGAGAACCTTCCCTGGAACACGAGTTCAACCCTGAATCCAAGATTAAAAGGCTCTTTAGGAAGAAGACGAAGAAGAAGTGTTTTGTTATTTCCAGACTTTATTTTTGGCTCACAAAAACA
Source organism: Stegastes partitus (assembly GCF_000690725.1). Lineage (NCBI taxonomy): Eukaryota > Metazoa > Chordata > Actinopteri > Pomacentridae > Stegastes > Stegastes partitus. The sequence continues at coordinate 87,792 of NW_007579763.1, forward strand.
CCAAAAGTAGTCTCCTGGTAAAATAGTGAGAATTGGAAGATAAACAGCTTGAAGCAGAGGACCGTCCTCCTGCTGAGACTCGCAGGACACTCGGCGAAAATATTTGATAAGCTCAAAGGAAATGTGCAGGATTTGAGTAATAGAATAATGATTTATTTTTTTCCCATTTGCTGCTTTTTAGTTCTCAGTTTTAGAGCCGCAGACCTTCTTTGTTGATTAACTTTGACGAGGGAGTGACGGCGTTTTTATATTTGCAGCGAGGGCTCTGCGACTGTACATCAGATGACAACTGTGTGCTTTAACCCTCAGACTGACATTTTGAAGACTTGGCATTTAATCAAAAAGGAGAAAAAACTGGTAGATTCCTCTGTAAATAAAATCACCAGTTGTCAGTATTTCCTGGAATTCGTGATTTTGCAAAGAAGCAGTGCATTTTTAACCACTAATTTTTGCCAATCTTGTAAGTTTTTTTCATAAAATTAAATTCATAAAATAAAAGTAAGAACCATTTTACAAGCCAAAGTCAAGAAAAAAAATTTAACCTCCATTTTTGAGTTTTCTTGCCCCAAAATTTGTCTTCTCAGGTAATAGTTGCACCAAGAATCATTTTTCAATTTGGCTAAATAAAACTAATTCAGCTTCATCTCCCTAAAATTAAAACATATTTTCTCACCAAAAGCTAACACTGTTATCTGCATTTCTTTGTTAATGTTGACATTCCCCACGTCTCTCCCTGTTCAGCATTGACGTCACACAGTTTCCTCTGTCGTCAAACAGCTGCAGCTCAGAGAATAAGTTCTGATTGTTCAGCACAGATGTCATAAATTCAACCCTGTCTCCCGAAAATGACATTTAACTTAAAAGCATTCTCCTTTACTCTTTGAACGAAACATGATTTTGTTTTGTGACAAATTTATTTTCTCACTGAATCTGAAAACTACAATGTAGAATGAAAGGCCTTTAATTTGAAGGGTTAAAAAATCGAGACAAAAGTCAGCAGCGAGAATTTTATCCTCAAGACTGGAGCTTTTCTTTTTTTTCTTTTTAAAAAAAATCTGTGTAGGACATTAATTCTGACATTTACATTTAATTTTCTCTCATGTTTACTTTCATTTTTTCTCGCTGTTTTCATAGGCTTCGGCCAAAGCCACTTGGATTTAGTTAAATATAATGCTTTTATTGATATTTTTACAGCAATTATTATTTATTAAAAGCTCGGTTAAATTTTGGCACCAAAATTACTTGGCTAGGTTTAGAGGACCAGCCTTGTTTGGGTTAAAGTCTGACTCTTTTACAACTTGTTTGAAACTTTTCCTCCATTTTTTGGTCACCAGGGTGATGGTGGTAGACGAGACATTAAACTATCTACCAGTATTTTTGTTTTTGTGGTACAACCTGCTTCATTAGTCATAAAAGCTCAATGGAAATATTTTTTTTTTGCATATTTGTGATCACGTTTTTCAGATTATAACTACTCTATATGTTTAGTTTTGTATTATTGTGACCTGCAGTTCAGAAAATATCACTAGTTCAGTTCAGTTATCATTTTTTTTAAAAATCTGAGCTCAAAGATGGGACTTTTCATGGCTGCTTCATTTTTTTCCCCCCATATTTCGACTCACCCATAATCACAAATGATTTGATCTACTCCTCTAATATGACAGATTCTGAATCAATGACATGATGAGAAATACCAGGGAACACTTCAGCCTTTTATCTTTAATAGTTCCTGAGATATTCATTTAAATGTGCAAAAAAAAAACCTGCGGAAATTGTGTTGAAAGGCAAAAAAGTGTAATCTCAGAAAGCACTCCGGTCTAAAATTTCACAGAAATCAATTTAAATATTCATAGTTTATGATGAAAATGAAGCAGATCTGAGCTGGTTGAGCAGAGCGACGGATGATTTGAGATTAACAACCCGGAAGAGTTTCGAAACTGCACTAGAATTTCTGAAAGTTGGTTTTAGTTTTAAAAATCACAGTCAGCTGCCCCCTTTTGTATCCAGCCTCTCTTCATACAGCTTTTCTTTCACATCATACGTCTTTTATCTTGAAGCCACGTGTTCAGACGCTGCCGTCACCTGCGCCGAGCCCACCTCCGCCGCTGCGCCGAGGATTAGATGCGAGCGAGTTCGCCCTCCTGCGCTGCTTGTTTCCTGGATTGATTTAATGAAGTCTCGGCGGACGGCGCGTGGAAGCCGAGCAGCACGCTTCCAATCCCTATTATCAGAGTAAACAGAGGCCTCCCTGCACTGGGTCCACTAATCCCTGCAGGAGGAGGAAGAGGAGGAGGAGGAGGAGGAGGAGGGTGAGGAGGAGGGGGAGGCAGGCTGGGGGTGAGGGCTGGAGAGCCTGGTGGAGGATGCAGTAATGAGATGGAGAAGGCAGAATATGATGACATACCAGGAGAGAACAGGCGGGGGTGAGGGCTGGAGAGCCTGGTGGAGGATGCAGTAATGAGATGGAGAAGGCAGAATATGATGACATACCAGGAGAGAACAGGCTGAATTAAATTAGTGGCTCCTCCCCCTCTTCGCCTCCCATCCCTCCCTCCCTCCCCCATCGCTCCTGCATCTACAGTCCACATTAGAACGATACGCAGCAGCCGATGCTGCAGGCCGATGTGTTTATTGACTGATGATCATTGCATCCACATGTGATCTTTCCTAAACCTTGCTATGTCGTTCACAACCATTTGCACAACTCTCACCTCAATAAGCACTAGCACTAAGTCACTACGATGCACGACCAGAAAAAAGTACAATAAATAATCAAAACATGTTTTATGCTTTTTTTGTTTGTTTTTTTAGTGTAGCTGCAGAACCAAAGCCACTGAAGTGCAAAATATTAAACTGTGAGAAAAGGAAAACTGACAACAACATCTTCACATGTACAGAGTTAGATTTTTATATATTTAATTTAATTTTAATGCACTTATTCCGTATTTTGATCCTTTTTTTAAACGTGTGGCACTAACACAAGGTGAGAGAGAAACGTCTTTCGGTTCCTCTGTATGTCCTGGATATGTAGAGACATTGAAAAAAAACCTTCTATTCTATTCTATTCAGTCTTCTCTCTGCTGGGAAAACACTTTTTAAAAACAAAATCTGGTTGCAGTTGATCCCAAACATGTTGGATGGCGTTAAGATCAAGGTTCTGTGCAGGGCGAGGACGTTTCCACTGGAAAAATATCAAAATCGAAATCAAATATCCATATTTTATGATTATAGAGCAGAAGATGTTTTATTGAAGGCGTGTCATGTACAATATCTTCATGTTGTTTTCATTCAGCATTTATTTAATCATCTATTTACACCCGTTGTAAACTGTGCTTTACTCAGATTTGTCATTTAAGCTTTGTGATGTTTTTCTATTTTAAACTTCTATTTTCCGTTTTGGTATCGGCCTCCAAACAATGAACTACACATCCATCACACACACACACACACACACACACACACACACACACACACAGACACATACACACACGTACTCGTATCTCCGGATCTGCTCTGAGAAACCAGCTGTGGTTTATGGAGACGGTCGTCGTGGTAACCACGTCCTCCACATCCTCTCCTCCTCTTACAGACCTGCTTCCTTCTCCCTCCATCCTCTCTTCCCTCGTGTGGGTTTTGCCCCCAGACGCTTTTTTCTCCCGTTTCGCTCCTCAGGCTGGTTTGCACAATCTGTGGCATGCTTGGAATTATACGGTTGTTAGCGGTAAAAAGACGTTTAAACCGATTTACAGGCAGAAACAACGACTTTATAGCATCTGAACACATGTAACATGTTTATATTTGTGTTGTGGTTTCACTGTATAATTCCTGAACTCCAGCATGTGTCTTGCTTGAGTGTAGCATGTAAACTTTGTCGGGATTATTCTGTCTGTCGAGCTCCGATGTTCCAATCAAATCTGCTTTCACACAACTTGATATCAGGAGATATCCAAGGTGGACGTGAAGGTTCATATTTGATGGTTTTTGATCGCTATCAGGCAGTAAACGCACATTAGGTATTTATTTAAAAGCACCATTCAGCTCCGTGTATTTATACAAATTTACAAATATTGCGCCTCTTTTTTAAACTCACTTACATTTTGGCATCAACACAAGAAGGAAACAACAATTTTGTGGCATCAAGTTAAAGAAAAACAGACATTTTTAAACAAAAAATTACAAGTATCGGTAGTTAGTTTTTACTTCAAGCCAGAGGGTGTCACTTTTGGCTGTCAAGACTTTGTCAAATGAGCTGCTAACCCCATCAGCAGCAATTACATCTGCCTGTTTTTTGGTTTATACCATAGCTGAAATCTGGTTTCTGCTTTTGGAAGCTCCATAGTGATGGAAATAGAAACAGAAATTAGCAGCATTTCAGAGCCTTCGGTGGAAAAACCTTTAAGGCATCCAACAAATGTTGTTAATTTCCAGATAGGAAAAGAGAGCCTGCATTCGGAGAAAGAATCACAGAAACAAAACACAGTGTTTTTGTCATTACTGTCACTGCCAGAAGGAGGAGACAAAAGTTCTGCACTGCATTTATAAAAGACTGAAATAAGTTAAAGCATTAAAAACAACGTCTGTCCTTGGTTTTTTGTTTTTTGTTTTTAAAGGTTTACATATTGCAGTGTTTCTTATATTTATGCTTTCTAGGTGTTGACTAAGGGCAGGTTTCTCTAGCATGCTCACAAAATACTGTTTTTATGTAATTTAAACTCTATAGTACATTATGAACGATGCCACAATATCTTCTGTGTCTCTATAGTCAAGTACGGACGTTAACATTTACAGTAGTGGCCACAGAACAAACATATACATGAAACCTGAGCCTTGAATGACGGGATACGCTGTCAAATCAAATGAAAATATACTTTCATAGTCAGCTAACATACAATAAAATATCATCTGCTTTTATCTTGTTTGTGATTAAATAAGCATCCATCATCTGCATAGAATGACTAACATACTGATGGAGAGGAATTATGTTATCAAATATGTAAATAGCACCCTTGTAGTTTGTTTCTGGAGCTTAAGCAGTTCCAATCAGCATCTACATTCACACATTTGATTAAAAAAAAATAATCCAGTTGATAACTTTCATATTATAACTGTATTTAGATTTTTGCCTGGATGCTTTGAATTCACCGACTTATTTCACAGTTTCCCTCTTTTCCTGCCTCCTTCTTCTCTCCAACCCCAAATATTTCTTGCACCTGCCTTTATTTTTCCATATATATATTTATATATATTTGAGAATACAGTTAGAGTGATGAACGCTAGCAGTGCAGCTTCTGTTCAGTTGAATGACCACAAACCGTCCTTATGCATCTCTGTGTCGTTCTCTCACTGTCTTCTTTAGTTTCAAGACCACGGACACAGGTTTTGGCAGGTTTGTTGGGTCATTTGGGGGCTTTCTGCAAAGATTTAGACTCTTTGTGTAGAAAGTGTTGCATGTGTGATGGAAAACAGTTCTGATATTAAGCTGGACCCTGCTGTTAACTGAGGAAAAATCACAAGTTAACACAAAAGAAACAGACCTGTAGGCTTTAGTCTTGTGTAAACCCAGTAGTGGTACATATTTTGGCCTTTAAAGTCTTGTTTTTATTTATCTTTCAATACTTTAAGCAAATATCATACGTAAAAGATGTGTGAACATAGTTTTACTGCAACAAAATAGATGAAAAAATTTAGTAGATTTATGAAGCATTATTAAGTTGAAAACTCCCTTCATTCATTCATTAAGTGTGTTGTCTGTCATCGTTTCTGCTCCCTTGTTGAACTTTTTATTCCATGTGATGTTCTGTTGAGCCCAAAACAGACTGAAACTGTACGATGCATGTCAACACGGCCATCTTTACTCCATATAAACCCTTTTTCTTTACAACAAACTGCAGTTTCGAGGTGATGGACACCCCAGTAAAGCAGCGTTTTTTTCTCAGATTTGCTCGACGTAACCAGGCTGCCTTGATGTTTCCCTTCTTGTGAGCGACACTCCTTCTTCTTCAGAAATTCCTCAATCTAAGCCTCTCTCCATTCTGACTCTGTGCCTGGTATTAGATGGTTAACCTGACATGTGGATTTGCTGACGCGCCGCATCGCCGTGTATTCTATTTGCGCTTTCAGCAAATGTCACATGATGCGGCCGTGAGCAGCAGCAGCTTCAGTGTGTTTTGGACTCGTTGGTTGGAGCTGGTGGTGGTCGGTGTATTCCCGCTGTCGCATGTTCTTCTGTCCCAGACATCATCAGTACAAAACAACCTCCTTCATCTGTGAGAAAAACTACCTGAAGCTGTGAGGAAATCTGAAAACCCCAAACCTGGACGTGTGTTGTGCTTCTATCTTTGTGAGGACGAAGGATATTTACGTTTTATTTAAGACCATGGAGGGCTAAGACCTGAATATAGGGTTCAAATTAGGATTTTGTTTAAAAAAAAGATCAACACAAGGGCTGGAGTTTGACGTAGAGTTTTTGTGGTTAAAGAATAACGCTGGTTTGTCTTCATTTTGTGGGGTTTTCATATCAGTTTGGTGACACTGATTCTTTATCCAGTAAATACAGCAATATAAAAAAACTCCGTTACATGCACAAACAGTCCTACTTAAGTCAAGTATTAGCAGCAATATGAAGTCGAAGTATTAAAGTAAAAGTACTGATTTGGTCCTTCTGACTGATATAATATCACATGTGCATCAAAATTTATTTTTTTAAAAATAAAGCATCAGTTAGGACGCTGAATGTGCACAATTATAAGATGTTTTTCACAGAGTTTCTCCTCAATGAACAAGGAGCAGAAACACCAGCAGATTTGACTTGTTTTATTTCATTCTTTTTTACAATCTTACAGTAAAATAATGCTGACTCTTTTACAGGACTCTGGTTCTCACTCTGGTGGAGTAAAGACATGCACCATACAACCACTGGTTTCCAAAATCTTCCGTACAGTCTAAACCAAGAAAAGAAAAAAATTAGACGCAACAAGAAGTTAAACTGCTGAACAATCAGCTGTTGCTCATTAAATGAAACTGTGTAAAAACTTTAATTTAATGTTAGTTTGTGATGAAGGAAAACACAGAGTTTAAATCAACATTTATGAAGGACAAAGCAACGATAATCAGAAGGTTTTGAGTGAAAATGAAGGTTTTTGTTTAGCATTATGAACCTCGTCTGTTGCAGGAAAACAGCATTTATTTATTTATTTGAAGCAACTATATTGCTTTGCGAAACAGTTAAACAAATGGGGCAAACTGTGAAGGAAAACTATGCCAGAAAGGAGTAACTTCTGAGTTGCTCCAACTTCTTAAATAAGCTGCAAAAGAAAACAAACTTCCTGCTGAAATACAAAGGCAGCAGCACCTCTGCACCAAACAGAGAAAAGTTCTTAACTTAGCAAGGTGTGGTGGACAAACTGATCCCGATCCAGTCTCCAGACAGTCAACGTGCCTCGTTACACAAATCAAGAAATCTCCAAACTACTAGAATCCACTTTTAAATGACCACAGAGCGCAAAGACAACGAGTTACCGCAAACGAGCAGGCAGAGAAAAACACCAGGCGGCTAGACAGTGTTGCAGAAATGCAAAGATGACAAGAGGTTTAGAGGTGAGCAGCTGACATGAAACCACCAACACTTACACAGATGCCCCTTAAACGCAGCAAAACATCTGGAACATCAGTTTAAAAAAAACTAAAATACACCAGAAATGAACATAAGTGCTGTTGATATTGTACAGATTCCTCTGAATGTGGAAATAAAAAAAGAGAAGATTTCTGGAGAAGATATTGATAATGCACATGTTGGTGCAACAGAGTAAAGCAGTTTTTTCCTGTTTGGTCCACTGCTGGTTTTGAAGTCTGACTGTTGTCTCTTTTGGAATACTGCATTTAATATCTTATGTAATGACAAATACTTGTTTCCTGGTGTATTATAAAGTATGTTGGTGTCAGTGTTCAGGCGTCAGGAACAGTAATAGTCGGTGAAATTTAAACAAAAAAATTAAAAATACTGAAATCACAATAGAATGATTGATTTTGTGTAAATTCTTTTTGAATACTAATGAAAGTTTAAAACCTTAATGAGAGCAAATGCAATGAATACGAGCAGTCATTATTCACTCATATCCATCCTGTCCCTCACAAATAACCTGCTAGATAAATTTAATTAATGCCACTGAGATCAAGATCTGTTTTGCAAAAAGAAGCCAGAAAACAAAACGCAAAAGGTCACAGTGATAAAATACTCAAAACAACCATCACATGCACCAAGAGTCTGAAATATTATCAGACAAATAATTAGTAAAAACTGCTCAATTGTTGTTTTAAAGTCGATCTATACTCAGATCCAGTGTTTATTATCTGATTTAACCTCCACTGAAGATGTTAAATATATCGACAGCTTAAGCACAACTTCATAAATACCGCACACAATCATGATAACCTGGATTTATTCTTTAACGTCGGAGGTCATTGTGTCTGTGACGGTCCTCACAAGTATAGAAGTGCAGGTGTGTGTTTGTGATAATCCACAATAAGAGTTTCACAGAGACGAAGACGAAGAAGAAACGCTGCAGCTTTGACCGTGAATGTCGTCCCGTCATGTTTCTCGTCAGCAGAAACATGTTCCGTTGCTTAGATAGTCGGAGCTTTGACTTGTCATTAATCCACATGCTTTTCCTGAACTGCAGGTAGATCCCATTAGGACCCGACTGGAGCTTCACTTCTATTGTTTCTTTCCTCTTTGTAATCTTGTTTTCTTCTCATTCTTTTAGGTTTAACTTTGAAGACGAGACGCCCACGACGAACTTTGACACCTTCCCGGCGGCCATCCTCACCGTGTTCCAGGTGAGACGCTTTCTGAGAGAAAACCAACGGTTCGGGGGAAAAAAAGGAGAGTTGGTTATCGGCGGTTTTAATTAGAGGGAACGGCTGCTCTGTGCGCCTCCTGTGCCCTAATGAGCTCACTGATAATCCTTCAATTAGTCTGTGCTCATAACCCTGCGCTCTGGAAGGCGATTTCATTCTGCGCCGTGCTTTTTTACAACCCGCCTGAGTCTCTCTGCGTCTCTCCTCAGATTCTGACCGGCGAAGACTGGAACGCCGTCATGTACCACGGCATCGAGTCTCAGGGGGGCGTCCGCCGCGGCATGTTCTCCTCCATCTACTTCATCGTCCTCACGCTCTTCGGAAACTGTATCCTCAAGATGAAGCTGCAACGTGTTGAGCTGGAAAGAACCGTTTGAAAATGGTTTTAAAACCCTGAAAAACTCATCTCAAGTTCAATATTTAGATGTTTTTTTTCTGTAAAAATAACCCCTCAGTGCCTGAAAATGATTCAGATTTAACTCCCCGTTGTGCTCTTGCTGCAGCCTGAGCACACCAGCTCACCAACAATGTAAAAACTCTGTTAATCTGCACAGTTGCAAGTTGCAATATTGGAGTAATTTAAGAAGAAAAATGATCCAGAAACACTGAAAGCCTGAATCTGTATTTTTATCTGTATATTTAGAGCCTTTACTCAAGTAGAAGTACTAATACATCCATCCATTATCTATAGACCACTTAATCCTCACTAGGGTCGTGGGGGGCTGGAGCCTATCCCAGCTGACTCAGGGTGAAGGCAGGAGACACCCTGGACAGGTCACCAGTCTATCACAGGGCTACACTTAGAGACAGACAACCAAGGACACTCACATTCACACCTACGGACAATTTAGAATCAGTACTCATACAGCAAAGTAAAAACACTCTGTTACATGTAAAAGTCCTGCATGACAAATCCTACTGAAGTCAAGGCACATATATAAGTATTAGCAGCAAAATACTGTTAAAGTATTAAAGTAAAACTGGTCCCTCTGACTGATAAATTATTATTTTTGACATCAGTAGACTATTAATAGTGAAGCATTAGTGAGTCATCAGCTGATTGGGGCAGAGGAAGGACGAGAAAACTCGCTTCTGATCTACGAGTTGGAGTTTTGGGAATCTGTAATTATAAAATTGTCCACAGGAGTTTTAAGGTGGAGACGCTCATGATGTGTCCTCTAACATATAGAAAACACTATATGGACACTTTGACTGGATTTAAAAAAACAAACAAACCACTTTTCTCTTTTTATTTTTTTATCTGCACTGAACTGCAACTTTTACTACTCACACCTCAAATACTCAGAATTCGTTTGGTGTTGTGAGAGAGAGAGAGAGAGAGAGTTCAAGTGCAGAGACTGGGAGTACCAACAGAAAGTCTGGTTTATTAGCAGACAGATAATTTGAAGAAGAATAATGAGCTGAGTTGGTGGGAGTCGAGGGCTGAGGGCAGGTTCAGGCTGCAGGTGAGCGGGCCCGAGGCGACACCTGAGGAGGAGAGCCAATGAGAGGCAGAGTTTAGTCCAAAGAACAGAGGAAGCTGAGTGGATCCAGTGAGGGAGGACATAGAAAGACTTGACCATTTAAATACCATGTTATATAGCAAACCAGAAAAAAGATCTTGAAATTTTATTACGCAAGAAGCCAGAAAATGCCAGGATGTCGTCTCATTTTGCACCAGATTCTGCGATGGATAGGCTTTAGGGGGAAAGAAGTAGCATGTGTGCATACAGCATGCAACAAGTCTGAACTTTGTAAATGCAACTAAGAGCAAAAAGAAAAGAAGTTTGTGATTTGCAGCACAGCCGGAGCGTAGATGTGCATGTGCTGCTGGAGCACCGGTGATGAATGGCAGCTGGTGGCCTGAATCCAACACATCTGTTCCCACTCCTGCAATCAGGGCCAGCGACCCAGACAGGCTGTGAGAGGAGGCAGACGTGGAGGGCGTGATGCTCGATTCCAACGCACCGTGGAAGTAGAACGCTGCCAAAAAATCCAACTGACAAAACGCAGTTTAGTTTGTTTGAGGTGAAACGTCGAGGGACTTAGTTTGTTCAATTGGCTCAGATTTAGCTTCACGCTGTGTTCCTGCTGCAGCCTGAGCACACCAGCTCACTAAGCCCTGTAAACTCCTCGACGTTACGCAATTGCAAGTTGCAATTTTGGAGTAATTCTGGAGAAAAATGATGCAGAAAGCCCCGTCCTGCACACGACTAGTTGTAACTTATGAAACACAGGAAGCCTGAATCTGCATTTTTAACTGCATATTCAGATCCTGCATTCAAGGGAGCGATGAGGTGAAACATCTCGGCGTTGTTAGCATTCAGATACAGACGTGACTCAACACGTAACCTGATTATCTGAGGAGCTGCACGAGCGATCGAAGTTTGAAATGATTAGCAGTGACAGACTTTTCAGAGTTGCATGTGTCTTCTTTTGCATCATGCATAACAAACACTTGAATAATTCTTGCAGATTTTTCAAGAGCTTCATTGGTATAAATTCATTTTTCGCTCCTAAATGTGTCTTCACGTGTCCGTCTTGGTTGTTTTTTACCGAGTTGCAAAACGAACACGTGGCTTCATCTGCATCCTGCACAAAAAATAGCAGAACTCTTGCAGGATTTTCAAGAAGCTCGTTGACATCAATTCATTTTTCCTGCAAAATAAGTGTTCTTGTCTCCGTCTGAGCACCTGGCGGCTCCTCAGAAGTTAGGTTGCCTCTTGAGCTCCTAAATATTCACTGAAATAAGAGTTCTTATCTTAGCAGTTGACACAAAAATGTGCAGTTTTGAGTATTTCGGGCCAGTTAGAAATTAGCTCTTAGACTTGAAAAGAGGTCATAAGGTGGCACAATAAGATCCTGTACCATTTGCGCTGTTTTGATAATCTTTATATCTATTTATAGTTTATTTTTTTGTACACTAAGGGACTCGGAGAAACGGACTGCCCATGTAGAGATATTGACGATAAAGTTCACTTTGACTTTGCTCCTGATGACAGACTGACTAGACATCCCTGCTCATTGCATGATAGAAAACACACTGTGCATATTTTATCGTTGGATCCTGTCCTGCTGTGTTTTCTCCTGAGTGTTACTCAGATACCCTCCTGAACGTCTTCTTGGCTATCGCTGTCGACAACCTCGCCAATGCACAGGAGCTGACTAAGGTAGGCCGGGTCGGACCCGCTCACAGCGAGTGTTTCCTCTTTGCGCTGAATCACTGCAAAACCTGAGAAAAGCGTCGCACGTGCACATCTGTTGCAATCTTAATGTGTTTTACGTTAAAGGATGAGGAGGAGCAGGAGGAAGCAGCCAATAAGAAACTGGCCCTGCAGAAAGCTCTGGAGGTGAAGGAAGTGAGCCCGATGTCTGCGGCCAACATCTCCATCGCTGCGTAAGTTTCCGACAACGCTGGAAACACATGTGGCTCTGCGTGTTGTTCTTCCCTCTCAGATGTTTGTATTTGTATCGTGTTTGACTTGCGTATCCTCGTCTTCTCCCGTTATGAGAAGGCTCCTGTGCTGTTGCCTTGTTTATTTAATCCTATAGGCAGTTAAAGGAAGCTTCATTCAGCAGCACGTGTGAGTTTCCACCAGCGGTTTTTGCTTTATTTTTTTATTTTTTTGCAACATGCTGGCAAATTGACTTTTCATTTTTAAAGCAGTTGCGCCGCGTTTGAACAATCAGGTTGTTCCACTGCTTTAGAAACGTTTCCTGCGCAATGCAAACCAGATTAAACAAGTTTTGGCTCATTGGATGTTGATAACAGAAGATTCCTGCATTAAAGTGCCATTATTTGCTTCTTCACACGTATCAGTTAGGCCCGGGGATTTACACGACTTTTTAACATCTGACAAAAAAACCCAAAACACAACAGCATGACAACCATTATAACATTATATTTTAATACAGCCTAGTAGCAGATTGTAAACTGTAGTCTTGGATAACATTCAGTATGTAGCAGCAACAGGCTCAGTTTTTTACAAAAATGTATGTGACGATAATGGCTAAAATATGCTCCTCTGACCTTTTTTTATTTTATTTTATTGGATTTCTGGATGTCTCATGACCCAGCAGTCCCCACTTTAGGAACCAGTGAATTATGGGGAAACACCATCAATACTGTGTTGTAGCATTACATCATATGAGAGCAAAATTCATGTAAAAAAATAAAAATAAAAATAAAAAATAAATAAATAAAAATCAAAGAGTACATTTTCAGTTGCATAACAAATTTCTAAAAATAGAATTTCTTGTTATTTATTTCACAACAACAATATTTCCAGCAGTGGAAAAATCTCTACGTATTACAGTTATTATACTAACATTTTTGACACAATAAGCACTGCCTGCAGTTCAGCCTAAACATCTGTTCGTTTTTGTAAAGTGACTGTTGGTCACAGCTGAGTCACTAATTACTTCTTAATTGTGGGGAACAGTAATTTTTTTTTTTTAAAGAAACATACCATGGTTTTAATTAACTATCATGATTTAAGCTCTAGATTAGTTTCGTTTTTCTGACGGAGCCACAGGTCACCTGTAATTCAAGGATCATCATAAAATCTGATTATTCTTTCTATTTTTACGGCTTTTTTGCTTTTATTTTTTGGGGGCTTTTTAAACAGAGTTAGAAGGTCCAAAGGTTTTTAACCCTATTCAGGACTTTTGGGGTCTTTTGGACCCCAAGATGTTTTTTTCAATATAAAAAGAGGGACATTTGTCATTCATTTGGAGCCAACAGTACGTCAACTTAATCAGAAAATGTGTTTAACATAGTATAAAAGTCTGTAAAGAATAACAGCAAATATTTTGCACATATTCTTTCTTGGGGTCCAGTGGACCCCGAAAGACCTTCTATGTGTGGCAACATGAAAGTCCTGAATAGGTTTTAAATCTTCAACCTGAGCATCCACCTCAGTATAATAATTTTTCTTTTATTCTGAGGATTAATTTTAAAATAAAGCAGATGAACAAAGATCAAAGCAGCACAAAGGAAAAAGACGAGAGAGTTACACGAACAAGATGAAGGAGAAACTTAACGTCAGCTGTCAGAAGTTCAGAGTTTTTCTAACACGATAATGACAGTGATGTCTTTATGAGAATGGATGGCTCCTGTCACGCTCAAACCTTCGCCCGGCCGCCTCTCCACCACCACCAGCTGACTGACAGCTCCTGTGTTAACGAGGAGACGTGTTGCGCCTCCGAATGCTGCCTCGTTTTAGAAAAGTGGTGTGAAACTGGAGCTTTCCCAAACTCATCAGTGATTTATAGCCGTAAAGCTCAGAGTTAGAGTGTGTCCTATTCCTTGACACTGATCTGCTTCGTTTAAACAACAAAACAAAAAGCAGCTAATTGAACATTTCTGCACAGCCCTTCATGCGGTTTCTTCCTTTCACTCACTTGACAAAGCGATCGTCTCCGAGTCGCTCTTTAATTGCCGCCGTCCTCACTGAGAACGAGGTCAGTTCGACTGGAGGAGATGATCAGCTATAAATCACTGGATGTCATCCCCCTTTTGCTCTGTTATTACTGCTATTATGTGACCCTCTGTTTTCAGTGTTCTCCGGATATTTTAATTTGTGCTTTTGAACAGTGTGTTACAACTCCAGTGAGCGAGCTCGTAAGCAGCTGCTTTTATTTTGAAATGACTGTTTTATGTGTATTCTGTGCTCTGTTTCGGAGAAACTCAGGGTTTCATGACAAAACGAATCAAAGAATCTTGACTAGAAATGGTTTTAAAGTCCACATAAGCCTCTATGAACTGAATTTGTACTCGTAAAGTTATTAGTAGTTTAAATTTGATTCTGTTCTTGTTTTGGAATGAAACTCCTGAACAGTTTTTTGTCACGAAAATGTCACTGCTGACAGACGTGCTTTTGTTGCCGCACAGATCAGTTCTTTACTGTGAAGCAGGAGGGGACAGGTGGACGGACAGACCGGCCGTCCACCTGTCCCCTTCACATTTGTGTCTCATTTTTTTCCTTTTTGTTTTTGTTCTGCATGTACAGTTTTGTAAAGCAAAATCGAGATGCACTCTCTCGCAGGTCGTCCGTCAACAGCATTCAGTCACCGTGAGTTATCACTCTCTGTTACAATATCCTCCTCCTTTCGTCTTCACTCCTCCTTCCTCTCCGTCCTCCTGTCTTCTCCCTGATCCCTCCCTTTGCCCTCCTCACCTTCTGGCCCTGTTCTCGGCTCCTCTCTGTTCTCTCTCCTCCTCTGGACCTCCATAAGTTGTCACAACTTCATAGCTGGTAGAGTGAAATGTACTTGTGATTCTTATACTTTTAAATAAAATATCATGACGAAATGCCTCAGAGGGCAGAAAAACACCATCACATGTTGCGCTGTGAGGCCGGTGTGGGTGTAATTTTGAGTGTAATCGGTAAACAGTTGTGTTTCCCCGCAGCTTTAACCGGCCGTCGATGGCTGCGGCTGATCTGTGTTTGCTGCCTGCAGTAATCCATCTTTGCTCTCTGATGTGAATAATTTGTCTATAAATGTTTAATTCCTCTGAGTGTTGCGATCACCGCAGGCAGTTTGACATTTCTGGTCCGTTTGCCATCGCTTTAAAGACAGTATGAGTGTCCAGTGAGCTGCTGCCGTCCCAGCTGACTTAGAAACAGCACTAACATCAGCCTAGAACTGCCCTTTTTTTGTGTGTTTTTCAGTGTGCATGCGGTTTGTTAATCACAAAATCTCTGGCTTTCCTTTCTGCAACCATGCGAACGCTACCTGTCTGTCTGTGAATGTCTTCTGTCTGTCTTTTAGGAGTTATTCAGTCTACTCTTCTCCCGCCCGACGTATCTCGAGGTACAGCTGATCGATTGGAACTAACTTGACTAACCCATAAAAGCTAAACCGAAGCCATACTGTGCACAAACGTGGGACAGTATGCGAAACCTTCACACGTGATAGATGGAAACGCGAACACAACAAAGGACTTTTTTGATTGTGTTTTGGATTGTTAGGAAAAAGTCACGTTTCGTCCATCAGTGTGACCTCAGACCATCTTCGTCTCAGGAGTCGGCTTGTTGTTCTGCTTAAAGAAAAGTTACACAGAATGCGAGGAATGGTCATACATCATAGCATGTTTTCTTCCTGCCTGCCCCATTTACACATGACCTGTGTCGCACTGAATTTGAAAAAAAAAGATCTACATGGTCGCTGTCAGACTTACTGAGGTTTGCAGCCAAAATGAGCAGAAGGAACAAGAACAGGAGCTTAAAACTGTCCAGGTGTAGCGATATTGTGGTTTTGTTGGAATTTCTGATGGGTTGCACCATCAAGCGAAATTCAACTGAACTTTTCTCCTCAAGTTTTGCAATAATTTCCAGCAGTAGGAGCCTCAAAGGGCATCAGGGGCCTTTGATCTACACATATGTGGTGAAATCAGGCCTGGAAAATGTCCCTCACAGTCTTAAGGAGATCCGAGGATGGATGAAATACAGTTGTGACTCGATAATCCAACACTGAATGTAAAACCTTCTTGTATGTCGGATAGCAAGCTGTCGGATTGTCGATAGGGAGGTCGAGATAAAAGGAGGGCTTGATGCTTGAAGGGTAATTTGTTGTTAATATTCATTGTTTATAGTTGTTATCATAGCTAGTGTATTGTTAGAACACTACGCATCGCTGGATTTCACGCCTAATTGACCGATGCGTTTGTGCATGTTCTGGCCACTTCCACCCCGGGGGAGCGCTCCGACGGGTTGGAAGCGGCCGAAACGCACAGGCTGCTGATGCCAGTTTCGTTAGTGGTCACAGTTCTGTTTCCACCATCAGGTGGCAGCGGTGGTGGCGGGGGAGTGGCGGATACGCTCCACCGTTGCCATCCGTGTTTACTTCCATAAACACTGAGCATGCTCGCTGCATGTGATGTCGTCGTGTCCTCTTCTGCGCATGCGGGACACTTTTGGGTCGTATGACGTTCACACAGCAGCTCATATACAAGTCGCATTTAATTGGAAATATGAACGAACTCGCAAAAGAATCGGATTTCGCAAAAAAAAAATCAAAGTTAAGCATTAGGTCCTGCAGTGTGAACGTAGCCAATCTGTTCAGTCAGATAATACACTATTATCCTGATTTGTGACATAAAATGTCATGTCGGAGTCGGAATCCAAGGCTGTCGGTATGTTAAGGCTGTTTTCTATGGGTTCTGTTCGTTTTTCCTAAAAGCTTGTCGGATAGCAACGTTTTGGATTGTTAAGGGTCGGATTATCGAGTCATGACTGTATATGTGTGTAGTTTAGTCTTTGTTACTCACTAGTTAATTACAAACTTTTGGAGTGTTGGAGAGTTTACTTTAGCGAAGCAAGTTTTCCTTGAGTTTGTGCACGAAGTTTGTAGAAGGTCGCGTGCAGCTTTATGCTCAACAAAAAGCCTGATTTTAGTTTAAACATTCATCAGAGGAGGAAGCTTTGAATAGCAGCGTATGAAAACACTGCAGAGAGGATTTGACCTTTGCTTGTTTTTGCCGTCCAAACCAAAGAGTAGAACGTCTTTATGAGGAAAAAAATGAGCAGATTACTGCAGATGTTTTGCTATTTTTCGACACCATCGACCTTAATATTGTCTTATAGACTTGCAGGGTTTCTTATATTAAATTTCTGCTTCAAATCAAAGCCATGTGGAGAGATTTCAGTGTGAAGGACCAGGTCATATCCTAACAGGAGGAATTTTAACCATCTTGAGAACCCTAATGAGCTAATTTCATGCTGGATTTAAGCATTTTCTCCATGTATTAGTCACTCATGGTAAGTGAAAGCTTTACCATGGTGGACATGTGTGCTGATGCATCCATAGACCTGGTTCTGTCTTATTTATTCATTAGGGGCTTGGTGAGTATCATTCAATTAAAAAAAACTGTGTGGAGAAGATGGTGTGGCTATGGATGAAAGCGTGGATTGCGATGTTCACCCTAACCTCATACAACAAGATAAATGTAAAGCTTGACTTGTGTTGTTTTTCACTGTCACATGATGTTTTTCTGTGGATTTGGTGTTTGCAGCAAGGAGCAGCAGCGCTCGGCTAAAGCCATGTCAGTGTGGGAGCAGAGGACCAACCAGCTGAGGAGGCACAACCTGAGGGCGAGCAGCGAGGCCCTGTTCAACGAGCTCGACCCCGAGGAGCGCCTCCGCATGTCCACCGCCCTCCACCTGCACCCCGACATGAAGACCCACCTGGACCGGCCACTCATGGTGGAGTCCAGGAACGGCGACAAGCCCAGCCGGCACCCGCCAGAGGGAGGCCGCGAGGAAGCCGGAGACCCGCGGCCGGACGGGGAGACCTTCCACACCCACGGCAGGAAGCACCACCGCCACTGCGAGAGGAACGGGGACGGAGGGGAGGGCCGGGGAGGGAGGCACCACGCCCACCACAGCAGAGGGAGGGAGTACAACGGCGACAAGGAGAGGAGAGGGGAGAGGAGCCAGAGCCGAAACGGAGGCCAGGGACACCGACACCACCCGGCCGGATCACCTGAGGAGGAGGCCGGCGACGAGAGAGGCCACCGGCACCATCACTCCCATCGTCCACCCAAGGAGGGAAACGGGATGTTGGCCAACGGAGCCCAGGCAGAACGGAGGGGGAGAGGGGGAGGAGAAGGGGAGAGCAATGGCGAGAGGAAGGCTCGGTGCTCCCGGATGGCCAGAGCTCAGTCGACTCTGGGCGACGACTGCAAGAGGAGCAAGAACGGAAGCAAAGGTTACAGGTGAGACTGCAGATAAACTACAATCCAAAGTGGTTTTTGTTTTTATTCTCGTAGATTAATCGTAGCACCTGGACTTGCTTGAGATCCTTGAAGATGTTCCACCTCTCATCCAAGAGGCTTCATCAGTTCTGACTGACTAGTTGGGAGTTCCAGATACTTATATCCTAAAGGAGCCATTAACACCTGAGTTTCTGTTTCAATTGGGGGTTTGTTGCTCCTCCCCCTCGTTATGCGAGTCATTCGTGCTCCCCCTGCCACAACGGGGTTCATTAGGTTCTTTTGTGGCTAGATGTGAATGTGGTTTCATCTTCCTGGGGTGGGGAGAGGCCGATGAAGCCTCTTGGATGAGAGGTGAAACATCTTCAAGGAACTCAAGCAAGTCCAGTTGCTACGATAATAGCAACACAATTTAAATTCAATATTTGAAAGTTCTTGTTTTGATCAGTATTCTTCTCATGACAGTGTATCAAATTGTCAGTGAAAATAAAGTAGTTAACCTACAGAGAGTTATTAAAATGATACTAGTTTTGCTCACTGACTGCTGCAGTAAATGTATAAATAAGCCAAGTCAACTTAAAAGGTGATGATA
>NW_007579764.1:0-12496 GCF_000690725.1 Stegastes partitus
AGATTATTTAATCTACTGTCCAGTATTACAGATTCTGAATCAGTGACATGATGAGAAATAACAGAGAACATTTCAGGTTTTAATCTTTAATAGTTCCTCAGATGTTGTTGTTCAAACAGAATCAAATTTCAACGTGAGAAAAAAGCTGCTGAAAGTGGGTCGACGGGCAGATTTTAAAGGAATGATGTTGACATATTGACCTGAAGTTTCACAGACACCATTTTAAACACATCTATAATTTATGATTAAAACGATTCCAGCAGATCAGAGGCGGTCGAGCAGAAGGATTGTGATCATTCATATCCGATTTACAACAGAGCGGCCATCTTGGATTAGAGCTCACTGACTGGTTAATGATGGTTGCCATGGAGTCACGGGTCGGACGACGTCATTGGCCGAGGACGATGATGAGGTGGAGGAGAATCGGCTTCATCTGCATCTGTCAGATCATCGACTCATCAAATATTGAGCAGAGACACCAGAGCGAGGCGGATAATTCATCTTCAGTGTTTACTGGAGGTTCAGATTCGTCCATATTTAATGAGATTCCATCAGATGGAGGAAATATTACAGCAAATATTAACGAGAATTACAACGTGTGACCACGATTCTATCAGCTGATCAACGCTGAACCACCGTTTTCATCAAACATCAGCTGATATCTAGAAATAAACACAACATTTATTCTCTGTTTTACCAAAGCAACAAGGTTTCTCAGCACGCCAGCTTTGGTTTCCGTCAGAGGAATCAGTGCTGCTGCCAATAGCATCATCAACTATGGTTCCACCAACAGTGAAAAAGTTTCTACTGATCCAAGCAACGGAAACTGTCCATGGGAAACTTTCAGCAGCAACAAAGTTTCTAGCAAACAGCAACTATGTCTCCATCAGTGACGCTGACTCACACACAACCATACAGCATTCAACATACAGCAACGTTTCCACAAGAGGTCAACGGATGCAATGTTTTGAAGTGCCAGCAGCAGCAGCAACATTTATATCAAGAGCAACAATGTTTCTGTCCAGAGCAACGTTTCTGTCAACAGCAATGTTTCTGTAAAGAGCAATGTTTCTGTAAAGAGCAATGTTTCTGTTACAGCAGCAATGTTTCCTTTAACAGCAACATTTCTACCAACAGGAACATTTTTAACAACACAAGCAATGTTTCTGTCAACAGCAACATTTGCATTAGGATCAACAACATTTCCATCAACAACAATGTTGCTCTCGACAGCAACAACATTTATATAAACAGCAACAAGGTTTCTCCCAACAGGAACATTATATGTTGCTATCAAACGCAACAATGTTTCTGTCAACAGCAACGTTTCTATGACAGCAGCAATGTTTCTAACAGAAGCAACATTTCTATCAACAACAATAAAGTTTATATCAACAAGAATGTTTGTAACAACAGCAACATTTCCATTAGAGTCAACAACATTTCTGTCAATCATAGCAATATTGCTCTCGACAGCGACAACATTTATATCAACAGCAACAATGTTTCTACCAACGGTGACAACATTTATTTCAATAATAACGATGTTGCTCGCAACAGCAACAACATTAACATAAACAGCAACAATGCTTCTGTCAAGATCAACAACATTTCTATCAATGATAAAAATGTTTCTACCAACAGCAACATTTATAGCAACAGCAACAACATTTAAAGAACAGCAACAAAGTTTCTACCAACAGCAACAATGTTTCTAGCAACAGCAACAACATTTATATCATCAGCAATGTTTCTTTGGTTGACCAGTTGCGTTGCTGCTGCTGAAGGTTCTTTAACTGCCTTTATCTCGACGTTGTGTCACTCTGTTGATGTTTCCTTCAGGGAGGAAACTGTTGCTGACGTTGATCAAACTCAGAGACGTTTTCATGATGAGTCATGACCAGTCGTCAGTCCTGCTTTGTTTAGTTGTTGTTTTTTTCTAACAGCTATAAAATGTTTCTGTCACAGAACCGAGCCGCAGACAGAAGCCTCGGCAGCTTCAGCCTGAGGTCTGGTGACGTGTTTTCATATTTTCTGTCCGAGCAGACGAGTTGCTTCTGAACCTGCAGAGTCTTTTTCTGCTGTCGGACACAACGAGGCCCAGAGGAGCTCCATCAATTAGCAGCCGGCGTTCAGAACTGTGCAGCAACCCTGGCCTGGCAGCAGCGATCAATCACACAACCAAACACTAAAACACACAACCAAACACACAACCACACACTAAAACACACAACCAAACACACAACCACACACTAAAACACACAACCAAACACACAACCACACACTAAAACACACAACCAAACACACAACCAAACACACAACCACACGGTGCATCAACCCCGTCAGCAGCAGCAGCAGCCAGTAAAAGGCAGGGATCACTGCTGGGAGTTTTCAGTTTAAGACCATAAAATCCAAAACACTCAGATGAAATCAAAAGTTCTGGACAAACTCTGACTGTAGAAGAATCACAGCCTGAAACATGGACGGGATCTGGAGAAACATCTACCGTCCCGACACGACGTTCTGGTGCAACTGAACTGTGTCCTGAAATAGTTTAAATTTTGTGTTGAGATGAAACTAATTAGTGACCAGTTTGGGATAAACAACAACAGATCGTCATTCTTTGTCTTCAAAATCACTTTCTATTCTTGTTTACTTTCGTTTTTTGCTTCTTCTGGCTCAGTTTAAGAAAACATCTCACTTTGTTCGACACTTTTACTTGTTCAGCACCAAAATGACCTGTTAGAGTTCAGAAAAATGTCCTGGTTTGGCTTCAAACTCGACCCTTTAAGTCCATTTTCTGAGTTACCATGGTGACAGATCCGTCTAACACATGATTGGTTGGATGAAAAGGAGTAAAAATGCAGTTCAGTTGTGTATGAAGGTAGTTTTGTGGAACAGCAATAAAAACGATGTTTCTATCAAAAGGAACAAACTCTCGACATTTGGTTTCTGCGTCGCTTTGCCTCCAGGAGCATCGACGGTCTCCATGACAACCATGTTTCTACCAAATGAAACAGAAACTGTGACCAACATCAACAATGTTTTCACCCACGGCGACCATGTTTCTCCCAACGCGGTCAATGTTTCCATTAACAGCAACGTTTCTCCACCAAAGGCAACAGATTAAAGGCTGGATGACCAAACACAAGCCAACAAAGAAGAATCCAGCTACGTTTATTAGCCGACGCTAACGTTGTGAATTACATTGAATTGATGTTGAAGATCCAAAGAGAAGCAAAGAGTTTCACATGAAGCCATAATTCAGTAAATATCATAAAACAAATAGCAAGATTTTAACAGAAAAAAATTAAAAACCAAAAATTCAAAAAACACACGACAAAACTGAAGCTACGCTGTGAAAGAAAACTGTTTTTTAACTGGTTTTAACTTCTATTTTACCCAATTCCTTAAAATGATTGGCCACATGTTAAGACTGAACCAGCGTCTAGTAGAATTAAAAGACAACATTCTAGAGGCTTAAACAATACTTAAGTCAGGTTAAACTAGACTCTACTGGGATTAAACCTGATTTTACTTGATTGAACCAGACTCTAGTGAGGTTAAACTAAAGGCTACTGGGATTAAACCTGACTTTATTAAGATTGAATCTCCATCTACTAGAATTAAGACAATATTCTGGAGGGTTAAACTATACTTTGCTCATGTAAAACTAGACTCTTCAGGGGGTAAATCTGACTTTACTTGGTTTGAACCAGACTGCAGTGAGGTTAAACTAGAGGCTACTGGGATTAAACCTGACGTTATTAAGCTTGAACCAGCGTCAAGTAAAATTAAGAAACATTCTGGAGGGTTAAACTACACTGCTCACAGATTAAACTAGACTCTACAGGGGGTAAACCTGACTTTACTTGATTAATCCCGAGTGAGGTTAAACTAGAGGCTACTGGGATTAAACCTGACTTTATTAAGCTTGAACCAGCGTCGAGTAAAATTAGGACAATATTCTAGAGGCTTAAATTATACTTTACTCAGGTTAAAGTAGAAGCTACTGGGATTAAACCAGACTTTCTTAAAACTGAACCAGAGTCTAGTAGAATTAAGACAATAGTCCAGCGACTTTAACTATTCTTTACTCAGAGAAACTAGACTCCACAGGTGTTAAACCTGACTTTGCTTGAGTTAAACCAGACTGTGGTGTCTTAAAGATGGAACTTTTCAGGACGGCTTCATCATATTCCATCTCCCCCATAATCAGACATCATCTGATCTGCAGTCTAATATCACAGGTTCTGGTTTTTATCTTTAATACTTCCTCAGATCCTCAGCCTCTGAAACCTGCTGAAGTGGGCCCACCGGCCACCTTTTAAACAGTTTTTCTCAGACAGCGTTTTAAACATGAAGCTAAAACTTCTCAGATATCTTTATAAATATTTAGATTTCATGCTGTGAAAAATTCAGGCGAATCAGAGACGATCCAGCGTTTCAGTATTGATTTGAGATAAAATGAGCCTTCTGAAAGATGTAGCTTCTGTGAGGTTTGGGAGGTTTGGTGAGGCTACTGAACTGAACCAAGAGGAAAGAAAAGAGGAAACTCACCTCAAGCAGGTGGAATCAAGTCCAACGAGCTCCACGTCTTCCATCCGGCTGGTTCTGAATCCGCTCCGTTTGCTTTAATACGACTTAATCGGAAGCAAACGTGACCAGAATGGATCAGACTGTCCTTAAAGTCTCCTTCTTAAAGATATAACTTCCCCCTCTGTGCTTCCTCCATCAGCAGCTCACAGGTGTGTCTGCGTGGTGACATCACTTCCTGTCTACCTCCTCCTGCCACAGAAGTGGAGAAAATGCCTCCATGTTTGTAGTTTTTGTGACTCAAACTGGACGAACTAACAGCTGATGTTCAATATATTAGAATCTGTCGCGTAAAAAGATGAAAAACTGCGTCTTGATACAGAAAATGTGATTGATTTGGAGCCTTTAAAGGCCTTAAATCGACACAGAAATCCTCAGACTTCACACGAATGAATAAAAGTCTGACATAGGAGTTAAACAACCTCCATCTGCATCAGTCTCGTCTTCATTTTCTCTTTTCAGTCTGGCTGTTTCTTGGAGCAGCCGATAAACGAAACGTCTGAGTGTGTTTTTCTCCAAATAATCCTCTTAAGACGATGAAAACATCAGAAAATTACCTGCGGCTCATTTCGAGGCCACTTGTGTTGTGATTACGGAGTAAATAAGTGAAGCTGCGCCGTCGATATTAAAGTTATTCTGCTGCGCTGCTGGTTTATTATGAGCAGGAGGCCCTCACTAGGACTGATGCTGGAAACGATGGAAAACTGGAGAGTTAACGTTTATTTTGGAGCATTTTAGTTCTGATCTGAAGCTTCGCTCCCAGAAAACAAGTCGAAGATGCAACAAAATGGGTCAAAATAAGGCTTTTCTTGGAGAAAGTGGAACATTTTGGCTTGTTTTAAGAACATTATGAGAGAAAATGTCTTCATTCTGCCTTTAGGAAAAACATTCTGGAAACTAATGAAAACTTTACACTGAAAACTATTATGAAATTGAAATTTGATCAACAGAAACTTAAGTGAACTAAATTTTAAAATATATACATATATATTTAAAAAATATAAATGAAAAATAAATATAATAGAAAATAAATAATAAAATTAAAAATAACAAAAATATATTTTAAAAAAACATTTTATCAGTTTTATTGTAATTTTATCAACATTTTGCTCTTATTTTACTGATGTTACAGATTTTCCTGGTTAACAAATATTTTGTCATTTATTTAAATTTATAAAATATGTATTCTAAGGATTTTAAAAAGCAGAAGTAATTTTCTGCTTATTTTATAAATATTCACCAACATTTAAAGAAAAAAAAAAAGAAGAAGGATAAGGATTAAAAATAAAAACCATTAAAAAAATATATAGTATTTTACAGAAATTTTTGTTTATTTAAAAGACAAATTTGTATATTAACAATTAAAAATAGTAAATAATTTTTCTAACAACATTATTTTACTGATATTTTTTCATTATTTGAAAGAAACATGAAGAACAATAAGGATTTTAAAAAACTAGTAAATCATTTTTTATCATGATTTTTCTGCCAAATATAAAAATATTATGTGTTTTCTCTCTTCTATACTTGACAATTCACTAATATATTAAATCTGTAGTAATTCCAGACGATACAAACTGATGTGAAGCTGATTAATGTGAGAATTCTGCATCTGATAACGTTTAAATGTCTGTTTCTGTAGCTTCCTGTTGATATGAAGGTTTCTGTTGGTTTTTGAAACGATGACGTGAAAGATTCTTTGATCTTTTCTCGATAGAGAAGAAACTGAAAATGTTCAAACTGTAATCAAAAAGCTTCAGAGACAGTTTGAAACTTCCTCCTGCAGCGCGTCGACCTGCTGAACAGAACCAGCCTCGGTCGGTCGGTTTATTGTTTTTACCTCTATCGGTGCGTAAAATAAAGAAACAGAAGCTTCTGGTCCAGCAGATGATGAAGAACGTTGGATCCTCAGGAAACCAACCAGAGCTTCACGTTTTCATCTCGTCTGCTGCGCTGATCTCCACCTACTGAACTCTGTTTGTGTTGTTTGATGATTTATTGACTATATTCATGTCTTTAATGTTTTTCTGTGCACATGATGAAGTTCTGCTGCTAGCGGCTTTATTCCACCTCTACGTCACTACTATCTGCATGTTTTACCCTTTTTTCTGCCCCTCGAGGGCAAAACACTGAGTTTCTGCTGAGCTGCTCGTTAAGCAGCAACACATCTACAGGAGAAGAGTTTGGATCAAACTGAGCCTTTCATGCATGTTCTATGTGTTCTCAGATGATTGTTGGTGCAGCAGCAGCTCTGACCTCCGTCAGCTTCAGCTCCACGTTCACACCGTCTGCAATTAAACTTCTACAAGATTAACACACAAAACTCATATACAGATATAAAAACACACAAACACACAATGTTTGCTTTGGGGGAAGCAGCACCGACCCGTCCACCGCCCCACCACCTCCACCAGCTACTTTAATAGTCAAGAGCAGAAACTATGACGGTGTGAAGATTATTATAATTATTTATGTTATTATTTTATCATTATTTATCAGCTGGAGGTTTGTGTTCTCATTTTTTATTGGTTACACAACTACTGGTGCCACAAGTCACGTGCACGACCCAACACAACACCACCAGGGTTCTGGATTTATTCAGAATTTTTTTTTTTAAAACAGCAAAAAATAATGGTGAATATTTGCAAAATGATGATATTTTTGGCTGATTTCAATACAATAAATTAGTGTGATTTTATGGTCAAACATTGTAGAATTGCAGTTTGTAAAATTACACTTAATGGATAAAATTATATTTTTATTAAATATTATTTGGAATTTAACAAAACAAGAAAAATCGGTAAAATATTTCTTTTTTTAAAGACCATTTTTCTGTATTTAATGTACAGGATTTTTCTTTCAAATAATGTAAAATACCTGCAAAATAATGATATTTTTGGTTCCTTTAATACAGTGAATTTATACTTTTAAGTAATTTTAATAGATATTATGTGGAATTTAACAAAACAGGAAAAATCTGTAAAATATTAAAACTAATATTTAACATTTTTCACTGTTTGATTTGCAGGATTTTTCTTTCAAATAATCAAAAACACCTGCAAAATAATAATATTTTTGGTGACTTTAATACAGTGAAATGTTGTAAAACTACAAATTACTCTTTATAAAACTGCAGATTTTTGTCTCTTTATGTCTGACATGTAAATGAATTCTAGTTTCTGTCCCTCAGAGGACCTTGTCATGCAGTTTGGTGTCAGTTCTTCAGCATATTGGAACCAAATCCATAGCGCTGATGGGATTGTAGGTTTGTCCACCTCTGGCAGATATTTATCGTTAATCTGATGAGAGCAGGACTTTAGTGGTGAATCTATGCTCGTGATCACCATGGAAACCGCTTGATAGGATCTAAATCGATTCATTGGGGATTGAAAAGCACGTCCATATTTACAGGAAAAGATCCAACATGTATATTAAATATTCACAGCAATGATTTGGAACAACGATAAATACTGAGCGTCGGGTCAGACGAGGTGTGGATGATCCAATAAGGCCGTGATGTGTTTCTATCTGAGCCGTCCAGATTAAAGGCTGCTGTCAGGTGGAGATGAGGTCACAGCAACACCTGCCAGCCAATCAGAAGGCAGGTTAATCCATGTTATGTACAGTTAACGTCTGCGTGTGAAAGTCATCGGAGGTTAACACATGATAACGTCGATTTTATACAACTTTCCAGATCAAAAGCCAACGGTGTCATCAATCAATAATCAATAAAACAATTAAAACACAGTGGGTGTTTTTCTCTATGCTGATGACACGTAATGTTTACCGTTAAAGCAATGCAGATAAATTTGAAATCAAATTCCTAAAATCCAAACAACTTACACGTCGTCTGTCATACGTGAGCTCGGTCGGGTGTCATTAACCTCCTCAGAAGTCTTTGTCATGGTCCCTGATGCTAGCTAAACCCCCACAATGCTCTCTGCTTGTCAACATGGAACCACCCGTAGTCCAACTGAGCGCCTCCTCTGGTCACTACAGTCGTAAAAACCGACAAACTGCCGTCATCCCTCTCAAGAAACAGCAATAGGCGCCACCTGGTGGAGCAACCAGGTGCTACAGCTGGTATACTGTACATTTTCAGACGCAAGTATGGCCCTTCTTGTTGTTTTTTTGTTTGTTTTGTTTTTTGTTTTTTTGTTTTTTGTCTTATTGGTTATTTCTATTTTTATTTTTATCACCTAGTTGTTGTTTTTTTTTCCCATGATGCATTTTGTTGTTCCTTGTATTCTTCTTTATTCTTTATTTATTCCCTTATTTATGTTTTTATTTTACTTATTTACTACTATTAGCATTAGCATTAGCATTTCTAGCCTTGTGTTTATGGTTTTAGCCTCTTCGTCCACATGTTCCTTCCCTTGCTTTGGATATTACTCCATCTGATGTTGTCACACCACTTTATTTTGAAAATCCTTTATCATGTTTGGACTGACCAGCTTTCTGCCTTTTGTTTTAATGACCATTGACATCCCTGATACCAACATAACAAATCTCCATTTTTTATTTCCTGGTCGCTCATATAACTTGAGTTACGTCTAGTAGCTTCTATTTGTTGTTGTTTTTTAGTTTTCTTTGACACTTTATTTTACATTTCAACACTTAATTCTGCTGTCGAACCAATTTGATGCTCGTCTGTCGTGCACGAGCTTTGGTCAGATGGTGTTAATTACCACCAAAGTCGTTGTCATGGTGACCCGCTGCCTCCTCTGGTCGCTACGGTATTGAAAACAAACGAGCTGCAGTTTTCTATCTGTAAGAGGCTCCACCTGGTGGAACATCCAGGTACTACAGCTGGTATGTGGTACATTTTCTGACATGCACGAGACAGTTTTTTCTGCAAACGTTAATAATAGATTCTCGGGTCAAGTCAGACCAGATGTGATGTGGATGATCCAATAACGTTTCCATCTAAGCCGTCCAGATTAAAGGTTAATATCAGGTGGAGATGAGGTTTAGCGTACCAGAACACCTGCCAGCCAATCACAGACCAGGGCTTCCTGCAGCGTGACACACAGCGGAGGTCTGTCGGCCGACGACTTGTCAGCAGCATCCAGATCTGCAGACACACAGTGTTTCCAGCGTCTCCCTGTTGGGTGTCAGTCTCACTAATAGGCTGCTGTCAAGACGTCCGAGCATCCGACAGGACGGAGGGAGAGTCGCAGGAGGAGGAGGAGGAGGAGGAGGAGGAGGAAGAAGAAGTGGATGCGATGGTGTCACGCTGCTGTTTACCTGATTGATTCG
This sequence comes from Stegastes partitus, assembly GCF_000690725.1. Lineage (NCBI taxonomy): Eukaryota > Metazoa > Chordata > Actinopteri > Pomacentridae > Stegastes > Stegastes partitus. The sequence continues at coordinate 9,856 of NW_007579764.1, forward strand.
TCCCGGCGGACTCACAGCACCTGGACGTTTTCTGAACTCTAATGAAGATGAATCTGAACCGATAGGCTCCGCCCACTCCCATAATCCCGACGTCTCCTGAAGGGCCCCAGCTGCTTCCGCCGTGGATTTATCTTTACCTTTAATCTCAATAATAATTAGAACAATAACAATCAAAGGAAAGAACCTTCTGAGCTGCAGGATTACTGGATCCTCAGCAGAGAACACGTGCATCCGCCGTCTGACGTCCGCTCAGCTGGAACGCTCACCTGAGCAGCAGCTCTGTATTCACAGCAACATCCCTGTGTGTGTGTGTGTGTGTGTGTGTGAGCAGGTGGAGGTTGTTTTGTCGACAGGAAGTGACTCATCGCGGCGGCGTGTGTCGGGTCGCCGCCCTCGGCCGTCGAGGCCTCGCAGGTTAACAAATGGATGATGTGACGGATTACAACGCAGGGACAGATGGCGACAACACACACACACACACACACACACACACACACACACACACACACACACTGGTTTATGACGACGTGGATCACAAACACATCACAGCCTTATGAGGACCGCTGTGGGAGGTGTTCCGACCACAACAACCACCACGTGTAGAACCTCGAACCCTGAAGGAACTCAGCTGTTCCTCTTGACGAACCAGCCTCGATATTAAATTTATTAACTCTTGGTGGAGGAACTAACAGCGTCGGATGTTGCTCATAAGTCAAAGATGCTTTCGTCTGAAAATCCGCAACTACATAAAGGTTGTTTATCTTGGAGTTCGGAGATTTTGCAACCAACTGTCCAACAACAAACTCCAGCAGACTTAGACGTCTACATACAGTCGTCCTCCAATCTATTCATCTCCTTCCATTAAAGGAACGGCAACATTCACAACAGTCACTCAAATAACTAGAAAATGAAAAAAGTAATAATAAATAAAAAATTGTTAAATTATAATTTAGTGAAATAAGATGTTGTTTTTGAATTTTGGCTGAAAAGAATAATTTAAAAAAATAAAACTGTCCCAGACAAATGAGAGCACTTTGGTGCTGAGCAGTTGAGCAGTGGGCCAGAAAACCTGCCAGAGATACAGAAAACACCTGATTGATATTAGTTGACGGGTCCCATCATGCTTGGTTGCTTGCTTTTTTGTTGTTGTTTTTTTTAATATTTCTGTTGAACCACAATTCAAAAGCAATGTCATGATGTTCATTACATTTTTATTTATTATTACTTTTGTCAATTTCAACTTATTTTAATGACTGAAGCTGGGTTTTTTTCTTCTTTAACAGGAGGGTATGAATAACTCTGAGACCGACTGTACGTATTGGTTTCAACTGCAGGAACTTATGGGGTGTTTTACGGTGACCAGAACCTTTTTGTGTGCTCCAAGTTCAAGAAAATCCTCTGTAGAACCTCTTTTAAAGCCGTTTTGGACAAGAACAATCATTGTTCTGGGGGACAATCTACGGCTGTTTGGGGCTCGACAACCATTTTCCTTCCATCTCAATGTCCAGCAGACGTCTTCTTCCTCCAACATGGCCGTCAGCGGGATAAAATTCATCATATGGGCTCTTTGCAGATGCAAAATTCAAACAGTTCTCTCAACAGATAATTGAATAATCTGTCATTTCTGATCTCACTGCTGCAGTTTGGAAACGGTGACCGGATTTATGGCATAGAGTCAATTTGTTGTCAGATGTTGTCATGAGCCATAGTTAACTCTTGTTGTCGTGTAATCTGAGTTTCAAGGTTCAAATTCACGCAGCACCATTTAAAACAACCCGAGTTAACCAAAGGGCTGCACGTTACCAGTTAGGCAGCAACCAGATAACTGCAACAACAACAAAACAAATGATAAAATCAAAGTTTAAGATAAAGTAAATGTAAGAAACCGAAAAGTAAAACCATTAAGAACCAACAAATCTATGGAAAACAGGTTTAAATGTATGAAAACAAAAAATCCAGGCAAAGGAATTCCTAAACATACTGAGATGCCAACCAACTCATGGCTAAAAAAAACAAATGTATTCACCAGGCAGGGATGCAGGTCCAGGAGTTTTCCATGTCTTGGTACGAATTTAGAGTCTAACAGCAGGAAGGAATGTTCCAGGAGTCCAGCCTTGACTGGATGAACGCAGCGACTCCCTCTGTTCTGGCATCGAATGTATGAATCTACGACAACATGTCACAGGAAGATGTTTCCTCCACACAGAGCTTCTCTGACTGGATGTGACCTTCAGCATGACAATAGTTTTACCGTTTACGTTGAGTTTTGTCGCCTCGTAGTTCGTGACGGTGTTCAACAGCAGACGTATAGAAAAGTGAATATTTAAAGAAACAGATTTTAAAGAGCAGCCGTTGTCGGTACAAGATGTTCTACGAGTGAAGAAGGATTTCCATTGTGGAAACATTGAAGGTCACAGCGTGAGGAGACTGATGACCGTGATGAACACAGTCTGTGGTCACGTCTCAGCTGAATGAATAGAAATCTGAACGCAAAGCAGCCGTTCTCAAAACGTTCCACCTTTAACACGTGAACGTTTAGAAAAAACCTTCTGTGTATGAAAACGTTCTGAGACCAGAAAACATCTTTCCAATGTTGGTTTGAGAACGCTGCGAACTTTGTTGTCACCAAACATTGTGAGAA
>NW_007579764.1:13150-25188 GCF_000690725.1 Stegastes partitus
TTTATAAAAACAACCTGAACCCTCTGTGAAGGTTCCTCCTTAGAACATAATCCATGTTCCAAACAACATCCTCAGAAAGTTGGATGTTCTGAGAAACATTACTGGAAGTTAAAGTACTCTTTAAACTGCTTTCTTAAAAACAACGATGAGAACTTTAAGGCTGAATGTTCTTCAGTCTTTATTTTTAAGCCACGTTCTGCTTTCAGGTTAAAATTTGCCCTCCAGCTGCTCACTTTTGTTCTTCTCTGTTCCACATTTGAACTAATCTTGCGTCCAGCTGCTTTCAAGTGTCACGGTTTTTCCCGGAACACGTTTAAAACCCTTTTCGGCGTCGGCCTGAAGGTCCCCGAGTCTTTGATTTGCTCGTTTCAGGCGGAAAAACTCGACTCTTCAGTCTGAGCGACGTTCAAACGGCTGTCGTCGTGTCTCGGAGGCGCGTTGAGCCGCGGGATGAAGAGCAGAAAATGAAGGTCAGACGTCTAATTGATGTTTTAATTAACTTATTAACCAAATGGCTCTTTGTAATTCCAAGTGGGCGACTCTGACGCCGCGGCGACGGCGGCGGAATGAAACGAGGCTGCAGCTGAAGTGGAGGAAAAATCAAAAGCATCAGCTGTAAATAAAACGTTTGCTGTGTTCGGAGGATGAAACTGCAAATCCTGTCTTCAAACAACCATAAACGCTGCGTCTCAGCGCCGTGCTGCTGCAGCTCCCTGTGCAGCATCTGACAGTTTTCTTGTTGGTTTTGCTTCGGCAGATTCAGTTTGTTCATCTCGGCTGTAGTTTGAGTAAATTTACATTCATATTGAAATAACCGTCGCGGAGTCGAAACCCAAACCGCACAAATATTCAATCATGTTCCTGTAAGAGGACGAAGCTGATAATACAACATCCGACGTGCGTCTTCGCCGTTTGATGCTTTTCTTTTTCTTCGTTCTGCTCGGCTGAAGCTGCAGAACTCAAACAGTTTAATAAACATGAAGTCGGAGAGTTTCTCGGCTCTGAAACTGATTTTTATGAACCACCTTTTTTCTCTGACATTCAGGATGATCCAGACCAACGTTCTTGAGCAAATAAAAAAAAAAAAAACCCTTAAACCTCACCGGCATCCCGTCTCGTTGCCATAACAACCGATATTACCTCAATTTTCTCATGCAAAAAGCCCCAGAGATGGAGGGAGATCCTCAGCCATGTGTGCAGGTTTTTATTATCGTGCACCTGCGACGTGGAGCCGCTCAGACGACGCCGGCTGTTCAAAACTACAACAATACGACTCGTACTGAATACTGAACGCTACGCTCGTCCTGTTTTGCAGTTCTCCTGGATTTGGTTCCTTTCAATCAAACCGACAGCTTGTTTCAAATCATCAGGTTCCTTCAGCTTGACCACCTCTGATGCACCTGAAACTTCTACAATAAATATTTATAGTTGTATGTGTAAAAGTTCAGCAAATACATCCCGAGAAATAAAATTTTAAAATCACCCGTCGACCCACTTTCAGCAGGTTTCAGAGGCTGTTTGAGCAACAACATCTGAGGAAGTACTGAAGATAAAAACCTGAAACTTTCTCTGTTATTTCGCATCATGTCACTGATCCAGAATCTGTGATATCAGACAGTAGATCAGATAATCTCTGATTATGGAGGAGTTGGAATATGAAGAAAAATTGAAGCCATGATGAAAAGTTCCATTTTGAGACACTACAGTCAGGTTTAATCCCAGTAGCCTCTAGTTTGACCTCACTAGAGTCTGGTTTAACCCAAGTAAAGTCAGGTTTAAACCCTGTAGAGTCTAGTTTAACCTGAGTAAAGTATAGTTTAAGCCTCTACAATAATGTCTTAATTGTACCAAACGGAGGTTCAGTCTTAATAAAGTCAGGTTTATTCCCAGTAGCCTCTAGTTTAACTCTGAGGCTACTGACTACTTTAACTAGTTGAAATATAAGGGGGGGGGAAATGAAGCCGTCATGAAAAGTTCCATCTTTGAGCTCATATTAACAATAAAACTGATCATACAGACGTCAACTAGTGATGTTTTCTGAACCACATGTAGCTGCAGGTCACAACAATACTAAACTAAACATGTAGAAGACTGTTAATATGAAATAGTTGGTCACAAAAATGAAAATAAAGTTGGTGTAGTTTTCATCTTTCGACTCCATTTTATCGGCAGCAGAAACAGAGTGACCAGTTGTCTCTTATACCTGCTGCATTCATAAACTTAATGGAAGAGATGGTTGAAGGTAATTTAACTTTCTAGCGACATGATGAGAAACAACAGCAAACATTTCAGGCTCATGATCTCTGTTTCTATAACATCCACAGACTGTCCTCAGCTGACTGACCGAGATCACAAACAACCAAAGCAGGTCATTGTTTGCAGAAGAAAAGACTGGAAAACTTTGATTCTGAAATCCAATTATGCCATAATGGAAGGAGGCCAATTTCATGGGCAAGAATAAACAAAAACTCTTGACATCAGAGAAATAAACCTGGCATTTGCGATCAAAGGAGCGAGACGGTGGATGCGGGAAGATGAAATGAGTTTCCTCAGCAGGGTTCCTGCTCAGACACAGGAAGAAGTTTAGATACCAGGAGGTGTCTGCAGGAGAAGCGAGCCTCGTTCCACCTGAACTACATGTTCAGTGATTTAAACCAGACGGCTGTTTGTAAGAATAGTTACAACAGTGAACTAAGTTTACATGTTTATTATGTCGATCTCGAGTCTCCAATGAGTCCTATAAGAATGTTCTATGATGGAATTATTAAAAGACATGAAAAAAAAACTATCCTACATTTTGTTTCTATCATAGATTTATTAAAGGTCAAAATGACAAAATCTGCTGGATCATAAATATACAAACAGAAACGCTAATATCTGGTCATGTTCTCCTCAGTCGGGTTCTTCTGGTCTCCGTCCACCAGCTTCTGGTCCATCTCTGACTCCTCTGGACAGAATCGCTGCAGTTCAACTAAACTTGTCGTCTTTCTGACTCAGACTTGTTCCTTCATCAGTCCACAGGTTCTGGATGGTTCCAGTCAGGACTTTGGGGAGACCAGTCTAGAACCTTCATTCCAGCCTGATGGAACCATTTCTTCACCACTTTGATGTGTGTTTGGGCTCATTGTCTGGTTGGAACATCCAACTGTGTCCAAGATCAACCTTCTGCTGATGGTTTCAGGTTTTCCTGAACAACATGGAGGTGATCCTCCTTCTTCATTGGTCCACTGACTTTGTGTAAAGCTCCAGGTCCACTAGCAGCAGAACAGAACCAGAGCATGATGCTGCCACCTCCATGCTTGATGGTAGGTTTGGTGTTCTTGGGGTTAAAGGCCTCACCTTCTCTCCTCCCTTTTCTTTGTCCATGTGACCAGCAGCAGACTTCAGTGGAGCTTTAAGGTTCTGCTTCTAGAGGAAGAACTTCCTTCTCCATCACCTCTCAGCTCATGTTGATGTCAGACCCTGTGGACACTGACAGCTGTGTTCCAGCAGCTTCTGGTCCATCCAGAGCTGCTTTCTGCTGGTTCCTGGTTGACTCTTGACCATCCTGACCAGTCGTCTCTCAGCAGCAGCTGCTAGTTTGTGTTTCCTTCCTGATGGTGGCAGTAACACAACTGGACCATGAGCTTTATGCTGACACACTGATGGTTCTGGACCTGAAGTGGCTTCCTGACTGGTTCATGTCGGTGTCAGCTGTATCATCAGCCTTTGAGCACCACAGAGAGAAAAAACGGAAAATAGCCACAAAAGAGAGACCGAGATGGAGGCAGCTGTCCGGTTAATTCACCTCTTAAATTGACATATTTTTTGATGTTACTCCCAGAAACCACAACCACACATCCATCACCGCTTCCTCGCTGTGAAATTCTTATTAGAGGGAATAAATTGAGTGATAACCAACCTCTGAGTCTGTCCTTTCAATAGATGCTCATCCCCGAGGCTTCACATCCCGTCGTCTGACCCACAGGTCGCCCTCTGGCTTCTGTTTTGCAACTCGTCAGCTTTGCAATCAACTCCGATGTTAAACCACCGGCAGCAGTGTGAGACCCCCAGAGATGGAAACACTGATCTGACTGCAGTTCTTCTCTCTCCTGTTGGAAGCCGGACGCTCTGAGCTCTGACACTCCCACTGGGAGGATTCACCGTCTGGAAGTCTTCATTTCCACACTATTAACTCCACTTTCTAAGTTTTCTTGATGAAATACGCTCGAGAAAGACACCTGGCTGCTGGCTAGACTGTGCAGCAGGTTAAAGTCAGTTATAGACAGTAAAAGACTCGATACGACGGTACTTTTCCAGATGAATAAATAGAAAGTGACTCCTCTTTGTGGTTCCTACCAATCTTTGATGTGTTATTTTTTTATTTTTAATGCACCTGCATACAATAGGTTTCTTTGTACCTTCTACGTCTGGATCATAACACACATTTCAAGTACATTAAAGTCAATAAAATCAACCCACAACTTCTCCACAAGCTCCAAAAGATGGAAAGAACCAGTATTCTCTCAATCAAGTCTCCAGAAAACTTCATTCCTGTGCAGCTAAACTGTTTTCAATTATGTGTTAAAGGAAACTAATTTTTTTGAAATAAGCGTCATTTCAGGTCTATCATGTGGTGGGAAACATGAGCAGTTTGAAAGAGCGACAAAGTCCAAGTTAGGAGGCACAAGAGGAGGATGAAGGTACAAACCAGCAGCTAGACTTTGACCCAGAAGACCAGAACTTGTAAAGGATGAGAGAACATCAGCCTCAAAATTTAAGTTTCTTGCTTACTTTCATTTTTTACTTGGTTTCTATCACAGTTTGTTTGACGCATTTTACACGTTAGAAGTTTGGTTTAGGCACAAAAATGACTTGGTTACAGTTAAAATGCAATTCAAGCATCTCCACTTTCTAAAGAACGTTTCTGAAGCTTAACTGTAAAGTTCATGATCCACCCAAGTCTGAACAGATCCGTGGAGTGCGGTCCAACGGGTTGTCAACTCACCAAAGCGATGGAGGCGACCAATGAAGAAACCAGAAAAGAAGATGCACGTCCGCATTTAGCTTTCGTTGCTGTTTTGTGCACCATAATGCCAGACGACACATCATCATGCTCCTCTAACCAAATACAAAATGAAGGCCTTGGCACTTCCCCCGACCGTCTCATATACCCGGTGCTTAGCAGGTACGTACCACATGAGGTAAACCCCCAAATACACCCATAAATATTTGCATGAACTCCATTACATCTACAAATATACACTCAGTAAGTATAAACCAAACTGAAACCTCTTTAATGAATACTTCTCCTAAATCTTTACACATGTGGAAACCACCACCCCTACCCATTTCCCACATGGTACCTTCCTCCCAGAACTGATAAAAGACGTCCAAACACCCGGGGAAGTCTTTTGCCCGGACACCCTTAGAGGAAGAAGAGCAGAGGTAAGTTCCTGCTACACCAAGACAGAAACAATAAATGTTCACAGTTTGCTTAAACTAAACCATCTGCTGCTGTGAATCACCTGCTGTTTACGTTCACAGGTGAAGACCAAGATGGCTGCCAGCCGTGTGCTCCGAGACACAAACAAACAAACATGTCGCAACATCTAACTCAATAAACGTTTTTGTGTTGCCCTTGATTTGACTTTATCGTTTTACCAATTTACCTCCAGTGACGGCGGTCCGTCGTCACAAAGGCTACCATGGAGACCTTCTTAAAGTCAATGTGTGTAGAAACTGTACAAAGAGACTCCGTCATCCACACCTTTGTAATTCACCATTAAAGAGTTGTAATTTGAGAGATCACCGCTTTGATTTGCACATCAATGGAGCCCAAACGTGGTGAGAAATTCTCCATAAATATCTCAGAGATAATCAGACACAGTAATCTGTCCTCTTAGAAAAAAATAATAAAACCTAACTCACAGGCAGCCTTTCAGAAACATCCACAGCATGAATACAGCACATCTGATCCATACCGGCCATGCAGAAACCATGAAATGGCTTTAATCATACATGACTTTAAGCCTTAATACAATCTAAATAGATGAGTTCTATAAAAAAAATCAACTCCTGTACAGCTGTCACGAATGTATAATTTAGCTAAAAAGACCAAAACTGTTTTTATTTGTTTGTTTTTTTACGGTAAAGTTGGACATTTTATTGTGGAGGTCAAAGAAGATTGACTTGATTTTAGAGGCTGCCTCAAGTGGACATTGGAGGAACTGCAGTTTTTGACACTTCTGTGTTGGCTCATCAGCATCGGGGCGCCGCTATGTTCTCATAGGACCTTCGTTTCTGGTCCACTTCCACTTTACATCGTCCGAATGACACTCAGGCTGACTGCAGAATGGTTCCTTCCAGCTTTGTCTTTGTTCAGAAGTGGACTTTTGATGTTTGTTTATTCCTTCATGCAGTCCAGTATCATTTAATTAGCGCCACCATCTGAGAATAACAACACGGTTCTACGTAATTTCCTCTCAACGTACTCAAATTCAGAAAACATCAATGTTTAGAGACATGAGGTAAACAAAGCTTTTTGACCTCAGAATGATGTTAAAGACGAAGAGTTTGAGGGAAACCAGCGATCGAACCTGAGCTACCTGAATGCACAAAGGTGTTCTGCACAGACGTGGATGGTCGTAGACGTCAGGAAGTGACTCAGACCGGGTAAATGATTGCAAGATTGGCTCCGGAAGAGTTTAAAAATGGACTGAATTGGCAATAAAGCAGCATGTACACATAAGTTGAATTCATATGCAGATACTTTCATGCTATTAAGTGTCAAATTAGACGTGAAAAATGAGTTTTCGATGGCAGATACGGCCTTAATGTTGATGTGAGCGTATCTGAACGAGAGGATGAAACCCAGATAAGAAGCAAACTGCTGCGGGAAGGAAAACGCAGACTTTAGATTAGGCTGAAATCAGAGTCTGAAGAAGAAGAAGAAGCAGAAAGTGAGGCAGTGCGTCAAACAGCAACAGAAATCTATTCTTAGAAACACACGGGGATGAAACTCCGTCCTCATCACTTAGAGTGTTTATTCACGGCGTCGTCTGAACTCGGCGCCGAGAATCCAGAGATTTTATTTATATTCCGACTTGAGGACATCACAGGCTTCATCCAGCAGTTTGAATAATGACTCCGGTAATTCAGCAGAGACTATCGCTGACCTCCGTCTCGGTGTCACTGATTGGTTGGAGCGGAGAGGATGAAGAGGGAGATGGAGAGCGAAGCGAGGCAGCACTGATGTCAGGGATGATGAGTTTTGTTCCAGAAGACCGAGCTGAAAAAAGTGAAGTGCAATCCAACTCCCACAGCTCATCTGGGTGTATTACTCCTGTTATGGGGACATCAATCAGCTTCCACATTGTGGGGATCGACTCCCGGAATGGAGATCATTTAATTTTAGACTCGGTATCGTGGTTCTGGTTCAAACGGACCGTCTAACTTGCAGGGATACATTTATTAGTTTCGGTGCCTCATCAGGCAAATAGTCTGGTACGAAGCCAGAAGTCGTCTTAAACAGGGACGAACTCCACAGAGCCTACGGAGGAATAAAAAACTAAAATGAAAGATTATTCTGATGTAGAACATGAGAGTCAATGACAGTCAGAGATTGTCTGTTTTTGTTTCTATTGTTATTTTTATTGTAATTTTTTTATTGTCTATTCTTATCATGTAATTGATTTTTTTTTAAAACTTTATTTAGCCTTGTGTCTTTGCTCTTTCCCATACTTGGATGTGACATTTTATTATTTAATCTGATTCATTTTGTGAACCCTTTACCACGTTTAACTCTTTAACTTCTACACTTATTGTTGAGTCTTCATCTTTTCTTTATCGTCCAGTCTGTAAAGCACTTTGTACCTGATTCTGTTTTTAAAAGGTGCCATTACAATAAAGTTATTATTAATATTATTAGAATTTTTTTTTTAAAAGAGAGAAACATAGATATTTGGGGGTATAATCCTGGAATAGAGTTGCTTAAAGTCTCTTACATTCACAAAATAACCTCAACTTGCAAGTATTATGTAAATAAACCTGCAACCTGAAGAAATATCCTAAAAAAACATACAGTTCTAGTGGATAAAAGAGTCAAAGAGGAGAAATGAATCATAAAACATCACAATCGTGCATTTACAAGAGACTCTCGCTGTGCCCAGAATACAGAACACATTAACAACCGGTGTCTCAACTTACAGACTCCCTGCAGGATGAAATGTATACATATATAAGTGGACACAATCTGCATGTTTTAGTGGTAAATCAGCCTAATTAAGTGTTTGCACAGTTACATGGGTCGGGGTGCAACAACAGATCAATATTTTCACCTAAACAAAGGGGTTAAAGGTGGGTTGGTATTGGTACCTGCCCATTAGGAAACATGCGGCTCTTGAATGACCGCTGGTGGAAGAACGACTGCAGCGACTGTTAATGTCACTGAGGATACTTCGTCCATCCATCTGTCCAACATACATCGACAACTACAGGTTGAATGTCTATTCCTGATCTCATTCGTGCTCTCCACAGGGTGAACCAGATGCCAGTCCATCATATTCTGGGTATCTTTCATTATCTGGTGTCCAAACTGAACAAGTACTGCAGATACTGATGCTGCTGATTCTTGGTCCATCCATCTGTCCAGCTTTTTGCTCCATGTTTGAGATACATCAACAACAACAGGTTCAACACCTATTCCTGATCTCGTTCGTGCTCCCCAGAGAATGAACCAGAAGCTCGTTCAACACATCCAACAGCTGCAGTCAAACAAAGCTGGTTACTGGCAAAATTCAACTATTTTTACTGCATTTAAATTAACAAAAAATATCATGATTTTAAAGGCATTTGCTGCTATTTGAAAGAAAAAGTATGTTAAGGATTGGAAAATAAAGAAAACTAAAAAATAATCTTAAAATAATCATTACAAATGGTACTTTGTTTATTTACAAAGTTTGACTATTAAGTTACACTGTGGAAGTCGATAAAAAGGAAGACGAAAGTTGAGCTTGAGTCTCTGTTCCTTTATTGGACTCCACGGACAGCAAAAAATCACCCACAGTGCAAAGCCTTTTATAGCACATCCGCTTTCCCACGACCCGGAAAACCTTACCCCTGTCCCCTTCAAAATAACAGTGTCCTTTGTGTGTGAGACCCACATAATTCGTGTACACCACAACACTATTTTTACAGTTTGTAAAATAATTCAGATATCTATCGGGTTTTTTAAGTCTTTGTTTTGCGTTTTTTTTGTTTGTTTGTTTTTTTAAACAGGTTTTAAACGTTACAGTATTTTGACTGTATTTTCTTTTCACCAGGATCTTTGTTTTTTACAGTGTTTTTTTAAAAGCACATCTTGCACCACTCAGAACTAATATTTTGTGAAGCAATAAACGATTACGGTTGCCACTCAAAACATAAACTCGTATTCGAACAAAGTTTTTCGCTGTTTGTTCTTCTCTGACGGCCGTGAACTGTTGCTTTAAAAGAAATATAAAACTGACAAAGCAAAGTGAAGTGAACCAGACAAACAGTCAGTTATCTTTCATTTATTCTGCTCAACAGATCAGCAAAATAAAAATCAATCTTCCGTCTTTGGTCTGTTGTGACAAAGAATAAAGGATGTACAGGACGCTGACTTCATAATTGTGAGTAAAAATCAGGGGGGGGAAAAAAACAGGTGGGAAACAGCAGACAGGAAGGAGATCAATGAGAATTATACAACTGGGTTCACAGGAAATTTGGAAACTGGATCAACAAGTGTGGGCTCAGAGGGAGAGTGAAGCACCAGACACCCTCCACCAGCTCAAAGCCTCCACCAGCCACCATCACATTTGCAGTTTTCACATGTGTGATTTCAAAATTCAACCTGCGTGGAGCCCAAAGTTTGAGTGGAGAAGGACGAGAGAAACTCCGACCAGACTTCATGTCAAAATACGAAAGTTTGGAGCCTGAAAATCCACAAAACAGTCGAGTTTCCTCGTCCACGCTTTGAGGATTTTGTTGTAATGCAACGTTCTGGTGGGAAACCTTCAGTCCATCTAAACATCCATCCATCATCTCTACACCTTAATCCTCACTATGGTCACCCGGCTGACTCAGGGTGAAGGCAGGTTCACCTGGACAGGTAACCAGTCTATCACAGGGCCACACTTAGAGACAGACAACCAAGCACACTCACATTCACACCTACGGACAATTTACAATCACCAATTAACCTCAGCATGTTTCTGGACTGTGGGAGGAAGCCGGAGAACCCGGAGAGAACCCACGCTGCACGGGGAGAACATGGAGACTCCACGCAGGAAGATCCCGGGTGTCCTCACCGGGATGTGAACCGGCGACCTTCTAGCTGTGAGGCGATGGTGCTAAACACTGATCCACCTTGCAGCCCGTCCATCTAAATGTTTCTGCAGAAGCCATTTGAGGAGCACAACAAATACTCGTTCATGGGTCCCCGACCTGGTCGAGCATCTGTAGGATCCACCAGAACAAACCCAAAGGATCTGCTGCAAACATCCCGGTTTCCAACCTGGTCGCCACAAAAATCACTGTTTTGTTTTGGCTGTTAAACCAGAAACAGGATTTTTTTCCCTGAAGATCAAGGTTTGAATCCCACGATGGATGGACTTAAGTTTTGTTTTATGTCATTGTTCACTTTTAACTCGCTTTCTGGTTCGATTTAGACCCAAACCCATGTGGTTAGGTTGAAGACAACATCCTGATAGACCTGCTTTAATTTAGACACCAAAGTTATTTGGTCAGAGTTTGGAGAAATGTCACGGTCTGGGTTAAATTATGACTCTTTCCCGACATTTTCTTGAGGCGTCTCTTCCTTTTTCTGGGCTACCATGGTGACAAGTCCAGCTAACACATGACTGGTCGGCTGAGAAGCAGCGACAGTAAAACAAACCTGACTGAGAAAACGCTTTAGTTGTGTAGGACGGTCACTGAGTCGCCCTGCAGTCCTGTTTTCCTGCAATCACCGGCTGAACTGCTGCTAGTTTCTTACAACAGATAAAACCAAAGTCCTGGTTTTTGGTCCCCATCGTATCTAATGTGTGATTGGTTGGCTGAAAAGCAGCAACAGCAAAATATTTAGCAAAGACACGTTCATCAAAGACGGGTTTGCGATTCGTCATTTAGTGGAAACTGGGTGAACCAAACACTTTTCCTGGTCTCCATTCTGCTCCGTTTCTCTTTCCCTGTATCATTTATAGTGTTTTTTGTGGTATTTTTTTGCAGGACATTTCTGCCATTTTTCTTTCCTTCTTTATTTTCTCGTCTCATGTAATTAAACTCACTCTGCTGCGCGTCCAAGTTGATTCAACGTTTTTCAGCCGCTTCACGACTCTCCTGCTCTGTAATATTTACGTCTGTCCTTCTACTTCCTGTTGAGCTGTTATTTCACATCACATCTGTTACGTTCTGTCTGGAACGTGGTCACGAATGCAAATGCGCCGTTGAACTCGCCCCGAAGCAAAAAAAGGGTTTAATTGGTGGAAGGCAACAGGCTAAGCTAACGCTAACCTCCACCCTCTGAGCGCGCCCGGGGTCGGGCTGCCTATTTGGGCATAAAGTCCTGCCGGTGGCCTGCTGACCCCGGAGGTTCTGCTGCCTCTGAGATACCAGCAGCGAAATTAACAGCTGCCCTCGTCTGCTGCTCCTCTTTTATCTTTAATCATCCTTCCTCCTCTCCTTCTTCCTCATCCTCTTCCACGCCTTCCCTCCTCTTTCTATTCCGTCTTCATCACTCGCCGGCGCCGACCTCCTGGCCTCCATCCTCTCCACGCTCCCGCTTCATCTTCAGCCACAAACAAGGAGAGTCTTCTTCTTCAAACATGGTGTCGTTCGGGGCTCAGAGTAAATGCCAATACACTGTAAAAAATAAAATTAAATAATAATAATAATAAATCTGTGACGGAAACAGTGAAAATCCTGCAGCACGGGTAAAAGAGAAAGTACGATAAAAACAGTTAAATACGTCGTGTTCAAAACTATGAAAATAAGAGCAAACATCTGTAAAATGTTTGTATGTTTGGTGGTTTAAATGG
>NW_007579764.1:25295-27158 GCF_000690725.1 Stegastes partitus
AAATGTAAAAATCTGTAATAATAACGTAAATATAATTTTTCAGTCCTTAAAATAATATTTTCTTCAAACAAAGGCACATATTACAATAATTATATTTTATGCAGATTTAAATAAGTTTTTTTTTAAAGTGGAATTTTTGGTGAACTAATTACCATATAAATAACTAAATTAATAGTTTTATCTGCAAAAATCATGTCCACTGTTTCTGTGAAATGAGAATAAATTAGTTTAGTGACCATTTAATGAACTGATGCTTTCAAGGAATATCAGAATATGTAAAACCTGCTGCAGAATAAAATAAAAAAATTAATGTTGCTGTTACTGTTTTGAATCAGAGGCAGCTTTGGTAGCTCCTGAAATTATCGGTATTCACAAAAGAAGACCAAAAAAAATGATAAAAAAAAGAGCACTCACACAGCAGCAGAAGGTGACTCAGCAGTAATGAATGCTGGATCAGAACACCGTCCTCTGACATGCAGCCATAATCATTAATAATCAGCGTGAGGCGAACCGGTCGCTGATCGTTAACCTCCGACTCGTTCGGTTTAACGGACGATTAAAGCGTTGCGAGGGTAAACAGAAAAGCCTGCAGGCGTCAGGCGAAGCCGGAGGACTTTTTCCATAAAAAACCCGCCTGGACCCCAGAACCGGCCCGAAAATAACGAGAGAAACATCAAAACCAGGACGACTCGGAACAACAAACGGCATGAATAAAGCAGAGAGACGGCAGGAAGCAGCGGCGAGGAGCTGCTCTGTGGTGATGTGGTGATGATCAACAGCTGCAGGTGTGTAGCGATAGCAGGTACGCTAACATGATGGGTTGTCATGGTGAAGATTTCCACGACTCAGCGAAGGAAAGACGGTGAGATGTGACAGAAACCCCTAAAAAACAGACAAGTGAAGTTTGTTTCCTCAGACATGCCTTCAGTGTTGTTAAAGTAAATGTTTTATTTGACATGTTGGACTCATGTTCATCCATTTTTCCTTTGTTTCTGTTCGTTTGCTCTCCCCTGACAGTGGATGAGGTTCAGGCTGGATCTCCGTCTTCTGGCCTTCATCTAAAACCTTCGGTCTCCTTCAATCCACACATCCAGGCTCTGACACCTTTGCGTCACTGGCTCCAAAAATCCAAGATGTCAACCAGGAAGTAGCAAAACCCTGGCTTCATGTTCTCAGTGCAGAAACCAACGGGTGACGTCACGGCAGCTACGTCCATCTTTTATACAGTCTACGCTCTGCACACATCAGTATAAACCATACATACATACATATAAACCACCTGTCCCAGAAAAACTAAGTTCTGTTCCAGTGGCTGGCAGCCAGACATCATAAAGGTTAATGAGGTGAGTCTATTCTGACGGCGTTTCTGGACTCGTCTGGAGCAGCAGGTACGTTCTCCATCTGCAGCCTGACGCTGCACAATTAGGCTCAGCGGCTCCGTTAGTTAAAAGCTGCTCAACCAGCAGCAGACGGCTGCAGAGGAACCACAGAAAGCTCGGCGCGCATGATGAATCACCGCACGGGCTGGAAAACGCACAGAATCAGAGGTCGGCTCAGACTTCTGTCTGCTTTAATAACAGCCTCGGGACCGACTCCAGAACACCACAAGTCTTTTATAAATCTGACCAAAGTGACGCCTGCAGCTCTGCATGGAGATCACAAAGACAGTCAGGTCTGTTTAAAGTCCAGGTCAGGAGCGTTTGATTTTACATGCTCACGTCTGAGATCCTCATCAGCTAGAAAAAAAACCTGTAAAGAAACAAGAAAGTGACTCAGAGCAACTTGTTGTCAACCTAAAGACTGTCCAGGAAGCTTCGACACCTAGAGCTCTGACGAAGAGGTTCAGTGTCTGGAAGGGTTTTA
>NW_007579764.1:27489-28746 GCF_000690725.1 Stegastes partitus
GTACCTCCTTCAGAGGAGTCATAGGAGTCTTGGTGGTATCAAACCATCTCAGTGCTTCTCGGCTGCATTTATTTGGGTGTTTTTTGTATCTGACATCTTAGCATTAAGTCTTAATGTGTCTTCTGGTCCATAACAATGGAGCAATGCTAGCAGTTTCTTTCTGCTTCCAGTCTTTGTGCTAAGCTAGGCTAAGCACATGACAGACAGTCGATCTGAGCTAATCTGCTGCAGCAGCCAAACTTTCTGACATGTTCACTAAAAAGAACTTTTATCAAACTGTGTCCATGTGTTTTAAAGCTCTGCTAACAGACAGAGATAAATCATGATTAGATCTCATTACGGAGAATAAAGGAGGCGCTGTAGCGTCATCCATTACGCTCCTGAACCGGCACATTATTCGCCATCACTCAGGCCGGATCGTGAGCCGACATCATTCACGGATGAAGTAAACACCAGGATTTTCTAAAACAAATAAAAACGGTGGAGGGGAGAGCGAGTTCCTGCTGAACGTCTGAGTCATTCTTTAAACTGATCGATTGTTCTGTTTGAAGCTGCTTCGCTTCACAACACCTGAGACTCACAAACTACCTGCAAACAGCCCCGAGTCTGCAGCCATCAAAGCGCTGCAGCTGAATATGTGATCATGCAGAACATAAGTGGAGGCAGCCGCCGGTCCGGCTCGTCCCAGCGGCCCGTTCTCCATCCAGAACAGCATTATGTACGATCATGCACCTGCAGGCCGGTCGTCAGGTTTCCTGTCTGCTGCCTGTGTGCAGTTTGCAGGTAAACAGTCAAAAGGAATCCCGTGTGCAGCGGTTAACCTGCGACGCTGTGACTCAGCAGAACACTGAGGCCGGTCGGTTCTGTTCTGTTTGGATCAATACGTCTCAGATCAGCAGCTTTTTAGGACGACTTCTGATCTGCTGGGAAATTTAATAGCATTAAATGTTTAATAAAATGTTTACAAAGATGGAAAATGTCTGTAAAATAACCATATGTTTTATAAACGAGGTAACTTTGCAGCCATGCAGTGTAAAAAAATACAAACAAGACAAATTATTATTTATTAAAATACAGATTTTTTTCTGTTTAAACTTTCAGCCTGTTTTTTTTTTTAGACTAAACATGTGAACTAATTTTTTTTTTCCTCCTGTGATTTTAGTGGATATTATCTGTAATTTAACAAAACAGGAAAAGTCTGAACAATTTAATTTATTTCCTGTTCCGTTCACATAATGATAAAATAATCTGGTGTTT
>NW_007579764.1:32107-40404 GCF_000690725.1 Stegastes partitus
AAGAAGTCGTTGGAGACTCAACACTGACCTGATGTAAGAGGTCTTCACGCTGTAGCTGCAGTTCCTCTGATGTTCACTAGAAGCTGCTCTGAGAAAACAAACTGCAGTGATGTAATCAAGGAAATCCCCAAATTTCTCACTAGAAACCCAAAGTCAGCACAAGTTCTTACACAACAGGTTCAGCTGTCAGGAGGTCATTGACTGTCTGATGGGAGAGAGATTCAAAAACAAACGTTCCATTTAGGAGATATTAGGATAGGAAGGCTGCATTAGTTTATTAGACCAAAGCCAACAGTTTACTTCACCTGATGACTGTAGTTTCGTGGCTATTTGCCAAATCACCGACCAGAAACACACGACGAGAGAACCAGGCTCGGTTCCGATCAGGTTCCCGTTGAGCAGAACTCGGTGCTGCTGCTTCGTGTTTTTATCGTCTTCCTTCAGCGAGCGCTTTGTTGTGACTGTGGACCAGTTCAGACGTTATGAAAGAACGCTGTTTCCCTGCATCAGTGGGGTTCGGCTTTCAGCAGCAGCTTTGTGTTAAGATAAGTTTTATCTTAACACAACCTGAAAGAACGGCAAACTAATTCATCAAACGGTGCGTTTAACCAGCGCTCTGTCAGAGCCGGGGTAGGCGCAACATAAATCCTTTTGAATCTCACACGAGTGTTGATCAGTTGGTGGCTTTCGGGCTGATTTGCGAGCAAACTGTTTCTGCAGAAATCAAACTGCGTGATGGAAAGTTTGCTGCGTGTTCTGGTGCAAACGATGAACACCGAACACGATGCCGATGCTGACGTGGAGGTCGTCGGCGTTGTCGGTCGGTATACATATACTGAAGGGTTGGATGACGAGACTGCATGCAAATTAGGTTTGTCACCAAATGCATGAGCACACATCAGAATAATTAACTAATATAAAGACAGATAAATGTATAACACCAGGTCAAAAGTATGTGGACAGCTGAATGTTTCTGTTTATTACGATTAAAATAGAACTGATCCCAAAGAATCCACATACGTCTGTCACATCTTTTTTCCAAACCATCTAATTGAATTAAGTATATTCTGTGTCCCAAAGTATGTTGATGAGTAATAGCTGCATTTATATGCAATATGATGATGATGGGTGTCCACATACTTTTGGCATAAGAAGACAGACGTAACTTATTAACTGGTCAAAAGTATGTGGACAGCTGAATGTTGCAGCACATGCAATATATATGGCATTGGCCCCAAGGTTGTCCACGTACTTTTGGTCATCTAAGCTCGAGTCACGTTTTGAGGATTCATCCTCTGTGACATGAGATGACCGCAAGGTTTCTCTGCAGGAGTGTTTGGCTTTTAGAAAGACTTCATAGAGTCACAATGCTTCAATATGGTTCCAGAGAAACCTCGTGGACAGAAAGCAGAGCGATGATCAGCTTTATTGTTAATGTGCTCGAAGACGGAACTTTCCATAAAGGCTTCGATGCTTTTTAATATTTATCAGCTCATCAGATGTTGTTGTTCAATCAGCCTTGGACTTCAATCTGAGAGAAAACCTGCTGAAAGTGGGTCAACGGGCAGTTTTTAACAGTTTTATCTCAGCAAATATTTAAAACATCACAAATGTTGGTATGAATATCCATATTTCACGCTTCAGGCGGATCAGAGACGATCAAGAGAAACTGTTCTAAAAATGTGCTGGTTTGAGATGGAATAGTTTTATTTGTCCATCACATGTTCCACGAGATACGAAAGCAGCTTTTTAAAGTCTTCAAAACCCAAATCCTGACCCAGTTCTTCACATGAAGTTAGAGTAAATGAAACCAGTGCTGACATGTCTGTGAGTCTGTTTTGGTGAAAGTCAACAAAAACTCTGTTTGTTTTACAGGAAAACTCCACAGAGCAGCTTTCAGTCTTTACTGCAGCGTTTTAGACACTTAAACCAGAAACTCTCTGTCACAGCTGCCTCACCAGTTTTTTTTTAATTTGCCGCCAGCTTTTCTTTCTTTAATCGCTCCTCACTGCAGATAATTTAGTGGCAGAGCTTCACCTGAGCTTCAGCCTTCACATCAGTGTGCATAATCACGCTGATAACACAGCCCGAGTCCAAAAGGAGCAACACGAGTTTCGACATCTTTGTTGAAACTGGACGACGTTCAAGGAAAAAGCAGGAAATAAAGGCAGGATGGTGGAGTTCACATTCAGCTGCAGAAACACTCAGAGAGACGTCATGAGGACTCTGCTGGTTTTGTTCTTGGTGGTCGTGACCGGCGCTGAAGCCTTGGAGCGCTGTGCATGGGCCAAGATACTAAAGAATTCTGGGATGGATGGTTACCGTGGCATCAGCCTGGCCAACTGTGAGTAGCAGCAACCACACAGTACAAATCCTACAAACTATTCACACGTACACGACGGAGGAACGCCACAGAAATCCTAGCAAACAAAGAAACACATCGGAAAGCTCCCTGATCTGTAAGTTTGCAATGTTCACTTATGTGCTCACGTCCTTGGCTGCAGTTCAACCATTAACAGGTTTTTATGCTAAATGTGAAGCTAACTGCTAACCTGGTTTGAAGTCACTTCCATACAACCAGTGGAGGCTCCAGACCAAGAACCAGTCCAGCACTGAGGTCCCTCTGAAACTGTCACCTGGTCTACACAACGTTGTGTTTCTACACAACTGAGCTGCACTTTGGAATCGTTGCGCTGCAGTCAAGCCCTGGATTGCACCTAAATTCTTACAACTTACTACAGATAAAGCTAAAGTCTTGATTATCGGCCCCGCCCATGCCTAACGTATGATTGGTCGGCTGGAAAGGAGCAACCGTGAAGCTAAAATTCTAAAGATACGGAGCTGAGAAACGTATTTATGATGAGTTACAAACCAGCACCATCCAGCAGAAAACACATTTCCCACAAAACCTCACTGAGAAACCAGTTCAGTTGTACGGAAACGTCTTTTTGTTCAAACTGGGTTGACTAATGTGGAATTTGGTGCAGATGAATTAGCAGGATTCAGAGGTGTTGGCACTTATTTTGGTCATTGCTGAACACCAGTTTCCATGATTTATGCTAAGCTAACAGAAATAACCTTTGGCTACCGCTACCTAAAGATTGGGTCGACAACAGTAAACGTAGCGTTGGTGTTCACAGGATGAAAGGATCTCAGAATGTATGGATACCAGAACTTCTTCAGAGCTGTTTCACAGCCTGCTGGGCGTTTTCCACCCTGACCCTCCAGACCAGCGTCGTTTGCAGGCGTTGACTTTTCTCTCTGTTCTGCAGGGGTTTGTCTGACCCGGTGGGAGTCCAACTTCAACACCGGCGCCATAAACCACAACACGGACGGATCCACCGACTACGGCATCTTCCAGATCAACAGTCGCTGGTGGTGCACCGACGGGAAAACGCCGTCGGCTAACGGATGCAACATCCAGTGCAGCGGTCAGTGACGATCCGCTAGTTCTGTTTCATGTGTTCAGGTTCTTGTCTCCCGTCCTGCTATGATCTGATCTGATCTCCCACCAAACCCCAGAGCTTTAGCGTGTCTCTGCTCGTTTTAATCAACAGCTCTAACAACCAGGAGCTGGTGGAGACCAAAATATCGTGTAAAAGTCTGAAAGGCTGAATTCCCCCAACGTTACCGTTGGGTAACGTTACCTGCAAGTTCTACTAATGTTTCAAAGAAAACTTTTTAAACCAATACTCAAATCTAATATCATTTCAAGTAACGTTCCGATGAGGTTAAAGTGAACTAAGACAGAACGTTTAAACATTCAGAGGAGTTTTCACAAAATGTTCTCCAAATGTTCTCAAGAGGTTTTCCTGTAACTTGATATGTTAGCAGAGGTGGAACATTTTTGCCTGCAATATTCTGAGGACGTTCTGGGGATGTTGAGAACGTTCTTTTCCATTAAACATTCCTGCAACATTACATAATAAGATGAGGAGAACGTTGTCAGAGCGTCTTTAGAGAACTTCATCTTGCCTTTATGAAGAACATTCTGGACGCTAAAAGAAAACTTTATGCTGCAGAACTTTCCCACAGCGTTTTTAGAACAGAAAAAAGTTCCAGCTGGGTTCCTGCAAACCCTCACAGCAACAACTACTGTATGAAAGTTTCAGACTCAAAAAGCAGCGATGATGAAATATCTCAAAGTGAAATATAATTTACTAAAAGTTGTTTTCAAACTCATAAATCGCACAGTGCCGCCTTATATTACTGGATTATTAATATTATCTGAGGCAATTAAAATGTTGACGTTGAAAAACGAGAGTTTCTTCTCTAATGAGGTAAAACTTTGAAGACCAAAGCAGCCGATCTCAGACCAACGGATTGAAGCACATCTGCAGATCCCAGATTGTAAAATCTCACCTTAAACTAAATTAATGCAACAATGAAACAGTTGAGACTCTTTAAACATCTGCAGTTTTACTCTATTGTTAAACTTTACATCGTGCATTTAATAACTTCGGAGTTTTTATGTTTTTAACCGTTATTACCTGCATGTCTGCTTTCACCATATTTTAGATTCAGTAGTTTTAGTATTCAGCCTCTGCTCACACTCATGAGTCGTTGGGAGTGAAGCTACTTAAGAAACTGTCAAGTCCTCGTGAAAGCTGCTTTATTTAAATGTTATTGTTTTCTCCACTTCTGCACCAAAACCTGGATCCTTGATTAAATGCAGCCATTTGCATAAAAGCACTTTAATAAAAGCTCATATTTCTGAGTGGCTTTTTCACTAATTCTGAACGTGCTGTACTTTGAGGTTTAATTTGTTTTTTGTCTGTTTGCTCGCAGCCCTTCTGACCAGTAACGTCGCCGTGGCGATCAACTGTGCCAAACGTGTCGTCCGGGATCCCCAGGGCATCAGTGCCTGGTAAGAACAGATCGGCTGTGATTCACTGTACGGACCTTCAGGTGTGGAGAATGACGTCCTTGTGTCTGGTTTCAGGGTGGCCTGGCGAAATCGCTGCAGGAACCAGGACCTGAGTTCATACTTGGCCGGGTGCCAGCTCTAATCAACAAACAGGACGGCGTCGTCGGCGTAACGAAGTTCTTACGTCTTTGGCTGCAGAGGATTGAAACATTCCTGCTGTTTCTGTGTTTGACCTGAAAGAAGTTAAACATAAAGAGTTACTGAATCTGAAAAATTAGCCAATTAAAACGTTTGTTGTTGCTTTCAGGAGAACCAATCTGTGAGCAGAAACATGGTGACTTCAGCTGGTGTTTGTTGTCATTGCGCTCATTTTAAAAAGCAGATTAAAATGTTCATTAACGCTGAATGTTGAGAGTTTGGTCTGTTGTAAGAACCTCCACTCCTACACCTCTACACCTCAACACATCACATCAGCGGACTGATACACATTAATGCATATTTTCAACAAAAAAGGTGCAAAACATGTCGTTAAGGTGTAAGTTATCGCGTTGGAACGTGCAAATTTGGATTCCACGTGTTAAATTCTGTGTATTTTGACACCAAAATCAAGCAAATTGCCGTTAGAGATCACGCTGTGTGAAAATATATGTAGCTCCAAAATGGCGGCCATCTTGGAAACCCTTTTTGTGTCGCTAACGTTAGTTTGCAAAAAAAACTCGCCCAAAGGTGGAGTCACAGGGCAGTTTTGGTGTTTGTGTGACAAAATGAAAAAGTCTTCTGAGTTTAATGTGATTTTTCGTAAAATAATGTGAATTTTCAAAAGGATTTCCAAGATGGCCGCCATTTCCAATCCAATATAGTGCACATCTGACAAATATGCAGCATATGGTTTGGTGGTTTTGGTGGTTTTGGTATTTTGACAAACACCAAAACTGGCCCGTGTGTCCACCTTTGGGCGATTTTTCGTGAACGAGCATTAGCTACGCAAAGGGTTTAAAGGGTTTTCAGAATGGCCGCCATTTTTGATATGCAGTCCCATTTATTTTCACACAGCAGGATTCTGTGATTTCATTGGTCTTGGTGTCAAGATATACAGAATTTAGCCTGTAGACTCCAGCCTTGCACATTCTAACGCCATAACTTCCACTTTAACGGCATGTCTTGGCACATTTTTCTGCTGAGAGGTCGAAGCGGTTCCTTCAGGACTTTGACTGCTCATGAATTTAAGTCACGTTGATCTTTGTGGACGCAGAACGCAGGACTCGTTCTTTGGAGTCTTGCAGAGGTCGAAGGTAATTTTCTCCTCTTGCAGCCGACAGCGTGACAGCATCCCTGCAGTGTTTGATTCTCTGGATGTCCCTTTGGCTGCTGTACATCTCGCATCACGCTGCGATGACTTTGAAAGCTCGTCTTCAGCGAATAACTTCACATCGAACCGTCTTCTCTTTATTTCGCTCACAGGACAGTTCAGTTGTTTCAGGTCCAACCGTCCAAACCGGGTCTATCTCCTTTATCAGCTGCAGATGTCTGACCGAGACACTCGAAGCCTGACTGATGTTCTCGAGTGTCGTTTTTGCAAATTAAACATCTCGCAGCAGAACGAAGCAGCTTAACGAGGATCTGTGAACAAACTGGAACAAGCTACACTGTAAAAACGTTTATTTTCACATATAATAAATAAGTTAAATTCCAGATATTATCGTAAAATCACACCGAAAAATCAAAGTTTACATGTTGACTGGAGAAATAAAACTGACTGAAAATAGCAAATTAATTATTTTACAGCTTTTAACAGTAAAGTTTCACCACGTTTACGACATTTTAAACAGCAATATGTTATATTTCCTGTGACAAGACAGAAATATGATTCACATGAAGGACTGAAAAATGGTAAATAATCTGTTTTAAACTGTTGTTTTACCGATTTTTTTTAATTAAATTATAGATAACATCTACGAAAAATGGTTAAAACTAAATAATACCCACATCAAAAATTTGTATTTTTACTAAAAAAAATTTGTTGTTTTAAAACCTTTAAAACATTTAAAACATGAATTTCTTTTTCCACAATTTTTTTTATTGTATTTAAATCTGAAAAATTATATTTTTCACAGAAATTTGCCATTTTTAGAAAGTTAAATGATGTATACTGAGGACTGTAAAATGGTAAATAATTCTTTTAAATGTTATTTTACAGTTTTCTGGTTAAATAATCATTTATAATAGAATAATAGTTATAATAAATAATAATATCGAGTAAAATCAAACAAAAATTCTTAATTTTTTTACGTTAAAAAAAACAAAAAATGACAAAAAACATCCAAACTGTAGATATCTGTATATTTTTTTTTAAGATTTTTGTCAACATTTTTAGTTTTTTAGCGTTACAGCACCCAGATGATCTTTTGCTTTGTTTTTAAAGGATTTTTTTCCATTATTTTTAGAGTGTCCACGAGTCTTATTATGATGTTTAAAAGTCCTCCCGAGTGTCTCTTATCCGCCGAGCTGCAGGCTGTTTATTTGGCCTCACCGCTGTGGAGCTGCAGCCGACTGGATTCAGGGATGTTTTCGTCAGGTGCAAATTTTAATCAAACAGCCACGGGCCTAATGGGTGAAGCTCAGAGGAGGACGAGGCAGAGAAAAACATAATCACTGTTAGAAGTGAAGCAAATATGAGTAAGCAGAAAAAATATGCGCATTAGAAGAAGCAGCAGGACTGAGCGCTCTTATCGTGAACCTGCCTCCACACTTTTCTTTCTGTTAAATTCAGACCTGGTTTATTTTCAGTCAGACACGTCGGCAACGTTTTCTTGGTTCTCAGGTCATTTTTCATCCTCTGAGAGACAAATATTCTCCTCCACAGTCTGAGCGTCCTCATAAAACCCACCGGATTCAGTCGATCGGAAAGGTCATCGCTATTCTACAGACCAGAGTCAGTTACACAAACGTTCCTCCATCGAGGCCAGTCAGACCATCACAGCATCCAGCCTGGTTAATGGAGGAAACCTGGAACATCTCAGAGCACAAACACACCGACGTTCCAGTCGAGGTTATTAAAAGGTGATTAAAAAGTCAGAGGATGAATAAAAAAGAACATTTCCAAGTTACTGAACATCTCTGGAGTCCAGTTAAATCCATCATTCAGACATGGAAGGACCATGGACCATGAGTAGATCTGACTAGAGCAGGACGTCCTCAGAGACTGAGAGACCGAGCAAGAAGGAGACTAGAGAAGGAGGCCACCAAGACTCCTATGACTCCTCTGAAGGAGGTACAAGAAGGAGACCAGTGAAGGAGGCCACCAAGACTCCTACGACTCCTCTGAAGGAGGTACAAGAAGGAGACCAGTGAAGGAGGCCACCAAGACTCCTATGACTCCTCTGAAGGAGGTACTAGAAGGAGACTAGTGAAGGAGGCCACCAAGACTCCT
>NW_007579764.1:40904-43071 GCF_000690725.1 Stegastes partitus
GAATAAACGGTTCTTTGCAGCTCAGCAGCTCTTTTCATTCTGTCATGAGTCTGGCGGCTCTTTCAGTGACTGTCAATTACACATGAAAGTCTTTTACTCTGTCAGGTAGAACCGGTCCAGATCCACGGTGCAGAGCTGCCACACATCCAACCAACGGGCTGTAAACGCTGCCAAATGGAGCTTCTGCAAAGTCTCGAATTAAGAATCTGAATAGAAATTTGCAAAACAGTTCTAGAAACACGCTTCCGCATTCTGGGTTATTCACTGTAGACTGGTGGAAAAAGGCAGTTTTGTGCTTTTATAACATAAATCTTCAACAGAAGAACCTGCACCACATCCCTCTGAACACCGATAAGGTCTGGAAGGAGCTGTCATTGTTTTCCAGCTGCAGAGCTTCAGCAGGAACACGATGAAACCACAAATATGAACCACAACAGAGATAAAAGTGACCCAGGAGTGGCTGCAGCTGAACGCACCACAGCATTAATCTGCACTGGATCTACTTGAAATTCACCAAAATGGAAAATAAAAGTTGCCGAGACCAAACCGATCGACGCTCCAGCGAGATAATTTCCTGTTTAACTGAACACAAACAGCTTTCAATTGGTTTTTAAGTGGACAAATTCAGCTGGCGTACTCGCTGTGGATGTCTTCTTCCCAATGTCACGTCTGTCTCCTCTTTCTTTTTTTTATTTTATTTTTAGAGCGAACAAAATCAAAAGCCAAAACTCCTCCATTTAATTAAATGATAATTTATCGTTTCGGTTCCCAGAAAGAAATAAATATAAAAAAAAGCCATGAAGCTGTTTTATCATCAGACTGGAAGCTGCAGAGGAAACGACACAAGCTGCTCATTTGCTTTCCCATAAAGTACAGTTTGGCTGTTTGTTTTGATGGAACCAATCAGATGTGACATCCAGAAATAACCAGGACAAATTATGATTACACAAACAGCCACGCTCGTGTTTGGACTGATATAATGGATTCTCTCACCCCCCGACCTCATCCTTAAAGCCGCTCTAATGAATATTCATATTAACGGCGGATCAGACGACGAGTTCGCTCAGACCGACCGACTCACAAACGCTCTGCCGCATCTTTTTTTATTCTGAATAAACCTCATTGCTCCTGTTGCACTGACTCCACAGGACGCAGACAGACGTTTGAAAACACTAAACGAAGCCACGAGCAGCAGGGAGGGTCGGCCGTTAGCTGGAGCCGCTAACGCGAGGCGGGATTTGGGAGTTATCCAGCTTTGTTTGGGCTTAATTCAGGCTATCTCGTGTTCTGCGTTGATGAGATTTCCAACATGCAAAGTGCAGCTTATTCGGTGTCGTTTTCTATCTTCGAGAATTACCTCAAATTACTTTTGCATCACGAAGCTGGCTCACTTTCCAGCAGGTTGCATCGCCATGGTAACCGATGCTGCACGGCGAAAATTAAAGCCAAACTTGCCAACAGCTCCACTGACCAATTAGACGACCGCAAACACGAACCCTCGGCCCCGAAACTCCGTCTATTTAATGCAAAAGCAGCAAAACACGTTTTTCTTGACATCAAAACATTTTTTGATCTAAATCTGATCCATTTGGTTCAGTTACATCTGCTGCAGAGACGTTATTATTTTTCATTTATCACATTTTTTGATGTGTGTCTGGTAGCCGGCAGCGAGTCAGCTGGCTCGGCCGGGAAAAGTGCCAGAGGTGCCACTCTCAGCCAGCTCGACGGGAAACCGACACTTTGCTCATCATCTAAAAGCCCCAAAATGTGGAGGCAGGGTAATTTTTCAGTGCGCGCACCGCTGAGCAACTTTCACAGAGAAGAACTGAGAACCGCCTTTGAATGCAGCATCGAGTTCACCTGAACGCAGAGCCGGTAAAAAAACATTCATCCTGCTCAGAAGTTCTGAAGAAGAATTTGCAAAAAATAAGACTTTATGTCAAAGTGAAAACAGAAGCCAGTTTCATACCAGATATAACAATAACAGGAAAACAAAAGACAAATCAAAGCAGCTCTGTGAAAATGTCATTAAAAAGCATCAGTCAGGAGACGATACAAGAACATTTCCAAGTTACTGAACATCTCTGGAGTCCAGTTAAATCCATCATTAAGACATGAAAGGAACATGGACCATGAGTAGATCTGACTAGAGCAGGACGTCCTCAGA